>NC_133209.1:25416194-25433694 GCF_958299795.1 Porites lutea | reverse complement strand
ATTTGAAACCCATGATATTTTCAATACTCAGTATAAGAGGCAATTTTTATAAATGAACAGTCCCCGCATACATGTATTTTCAAATCATTATAAATTTGAATTTATGTAAAAATGAGTATGAGGAGAAGGACTAAACAACTGACTACAATAATTTTGAAGTCGTTTTGCCCAACTGTAGAGAATTTTTTACATTTTATGCCTAAACAGGTTCTTTTATAGAAGGGTCCTAATAATACAGCTGTAACTGACCAATTGTAGCCTAACAGGATCTTAAAAAAACCCTCTTAGTCACAGGTTTTAACTGTATTAGAAGCTGAACTCAAGGTTTTTTTTTCTCAGCAGACAGTTAACAAAGGGCAATGTCACAAACTGACCATGTCTGTCAAGGCTGGAACAATCTGAAAAAAGCTCAAAAATCTGCTGGCATTATTTTTTAGTACTACATGTAGGTTAATGCACAAACATAATTATTTTACAGGGAATTAGAACAAAATTTTTAAACATCTTCAATATCATCTACAAAATTACTTTTTCATAGTAACAGGAAACAGGCTGCAGGTATGTTGTATCCACTATTAGTAAAATCCAGCTGGTGCTCTGTTATCAATGCTGCATTCTGGTTGGTTAAGCAACTACTAGGTTATATGTAAGAGTCCACTAGTAGCAAAAAGCACCAGCTTTTTGGCGGCAAAAAAGGATTAAAGTCTAGCTTTAACTAGCTAAAGTTGTTTTGTCTCTATATTTTTGACTAACCAGTTGGATTTTACTAAAACAATAATATTATTCCTGTAGTCAATAGCCCGTGAGGCCGAAGGCCGAACAGGCTATTCATTCAGACTCGAGGAATAATACTGTTAAGTGTTCCTTGCAAAACTAAGGCCACTTTGATTACGATGATTTAATTTATCAAGCTATGCACCAATCAATAATTTGAAACCCCATCCTTCCAAGAACATACCTATGACATAGACAGACCTTATATTACAGTTGCAAAGCTACATTTTGGTGGAAATACACAATCATATAGTCTCCCATTTTCTAATGCATATCCTTGTAGAGTAGCCTGCAAACCGCAGACGCATTTCCGGTCGTCACTTCTCTCACTCCAGCAGATGAAACTAGAAACTAGAGCCGAAAAAACCCGATGCTCTTGCAGGCTACCTTGTAGAGAAGTGAGCAATAAATTAATTTAGAGGTACATGTTTTGCATGTTCTATATACTTTTTTTGGCTTACTTTTGTGAGAAGAAGAGTAATGATTTTCTAATAAGTGGAATTATGGTGAGTTATTGAAGTTTCAAATATTGATTAAAGCATATATTATCAGAATCATTACCAAAGTGTAGCAAATTATGGATGCAGTGTACATGTAGTTCCTAACAAACAGATCTGTCTTTCAAAAATCAAGTCATATCTTAGTCTTTTTATTAATCCCCACACTGTTAAAAGTATATAATGCTACAAAGGCACAAGTCACATCAGACTGTGTAAGCTGTTTTAACTACCGTCTTTAAACTACCGTCTTTTCACGGTCTGGCCCCTAGTTATATTAATGAGCTACTGATAGAAAGAAATTCTTCTTACAATTTGTGTGGTAAACACTCTCTTAGTATTCCCAGAGTTCAATCGACCAAATATGGTTTGCACTCCTTTCGCTACTCTACCAGCAAATATTGGAATATGCTCCCAGAGGTACTTAGAACTGCTGAATCATTACATGTTTTCAAATCAAAAATTAAGAGCATTAGCTATGATAATAAATGCTGCTCCTTTTGTAATTAGTTTTAATTATCACTAGTTACTGTAGTCAGAATGTATATAATAATTTTCTTGTTTCTACATTATCTTAAACTTGTACATAATATATAGTATTACTTTATTCTAATTACCTTTGTCATTTATTTTCTGTTTGTTTTTGCTTTACCTTTAGGAGACATTAGCATTAGTTGATGCTATCTTTTTGAAATTCGAAGTGAAACAAAGTTTTTGATTGATTGATTGATTGATTGATTGATTGTATTTCCTCGAATAATAGCTGTCTCTCGATTAATCACCACCCACGAATAATCACCCCCCTCTGATGGAAATATTTAAAATAATCCCTTCCCTCGAATAATCAACCCCCCCCCCCCTACATCCTTCTCGCCATTTTCTCTCTCTGTTATCACCTTCCTGTCAAGTTGAAGTGGAATCTGATCCAGCAAAACCGATCAAAGACGATCCAAGCTCCGAAAATTAATCAAGGAACCAAATTTGGAACGCTTAAAAAGCCCATGTTCAGTTTTATTTGATGTGATAATTTTTTGTTTAATTGGATAATAAAACAAAATATTTGGGGCATGACTTCCAGTAAGCAATATTTGAAATAATCAACTCCATTGAATAATCACCCACTTTTGATGCGAAAAAAGAAATAATCACCCCCGGCTATTATTTGAGCAAATAAGGTATTTTAAAGATAATACACAGAACAAAATAAATTCTCAAAGCCATATTTTGAAAGCATAAGACATGCAAATATTTCTGTCATTTGCTATTATTCATCATAAGAACAATATTGCAAAGCCGTTTTGGTACGTTTTTTTAATCTTTCGAGTCCAACTAAGCTAGTAATTAAGTTTATGTTTAAGTTTTCTGAAAAGAAAATGGACAGCCACTTAAAAACTGTCATGAATTACAGTGTACTGCCTAGCAGTAGCATTTGAACGGCATATTCAAATGCACAAAATATAAAACTTAATGAAAGGTTAAACTTTCGAAACGTAAAAATAAGCCATTCAAAAATGAAGCTCAGAATGAAAAAAGTCACAAGCTGGCCCAGTCAGCTTGTATAAGTGAAGCTAAACGAACAGTAATTTAAATACCGTATTTAAGTTACTTCAGATAAGCTTAAGATACTCAGATGTCCGATCTTACATTTATTGGCTGTACACCGAGTAATTATTGTGTATTTTAGCGAGTAACTGATTCACAGTGCAATATGAAACATCCAAACGGTGTGTTTGAATTGTCATTAAGTCGTAAAATAGAACTTTACCTGGAGATCCATCGCGAAACACGGCTGAAATTACTAAAATGAACAGTCCAAATCGATTTCTTTCGCCAAGTAGTGGAATTTAAAACTTCAAAAATGCAGCAATTATGTTCACAGATCTTCATTGGACATGGAGATATCGGTATTCCGCCAGCACGATTAAACTTGTTTTCACTTCCCCAAATGATGAAGGTTAAAAACAACTGCTTTTGGATGAAAAATACTCTCCTCTTCCGCCATGTTTACTCACTCACAGAAGTCACGTGAGAGAAAAGAAACGGGCAGATCGAGGAGGGGTAGTACGAAGTACGGAGGGGTGGGGACAGAATGTTGTTTTACTCAATGTGGCTGTTTTTCGGATGTTTTAGTTTAGAAGAGACCGAGATCATGGGCTCGTATCCCAAAATAGTAACTCTGGATTATTCTTTCAAATTCAAATTACACGAAAATAAACGCAACAGCTGCTTTCGCGGCACCTTTTAAAATTATTTATTTCCGGGTGGGTATCTCCGTCAGTGAAGCGAGACAGGATGTCAGATCGATCAGACATTCCGCTCTAAACCGTGAAACTGATATATGCGAAAGTCTAAACATTCCATCTACGCCGCATCCCACAACCAGTTTTGAATATAACTTTTTCAACTCTCCACCGACAGCCCTCTTCACTGCATTACCGTAATAGTATCAAATGATGCCAAAAAGTTGTTATTTATTTTAAAAGTGTTTTTTTAGAGACATTTGGGTGCGGTCGTGTCAGAAAATTTTATTTCTGTAAACCGGGTTTTTGCAAGCGTAAAGGGGAAATGAAACGCAAGTAACTTTTAAATATATTATCCCTTCGACTTTGGTTGGTATCAGATTTAGCAGCAACTGTAGTCAATGGTCCACCAGCTTCCGGGATACAATGTCCACTTCATCAAAACTATGAATTGGCTTCAAATGTCGAGAAGATGGATAGATCCAATAAATTACACATATATCTCATGTGGGAGATTTGCAAGGTATTAGATTTACATTTAGATTTAAAACTGGAGATAAAACTAAACTTACAAGTTAGTTCATCCTGGTCGCTGTTTGTCCTGTTTTCAAAACTGAAAATTGCGTGACCTAAACATCGTGGGTAGTAGTATTGGCGTTCAAAATACCGATCACAATGTACACATTTTTTCCAATTCTTGTTTCTTTAGGGCAAAAGACGCCAGTTACTACACAAGACTGTAGTGAAAACCAGACTCGACAGAATTCAACATGATGATTTACATAGTGTTTTCACAAATCGGCAAATTGACCGTGAAAGCATAAGTCACGTACGCGTGAAGTCCGTAAACAACGACACAGACTGCCGCTCGTCAAAATATAATATTTTTTTTGGATAGCAATTTATCATTTTTTTACATAATGAAAATCCACCTAAGTAAGTAAGAAAATAGAGTCGTGAAGATATCTATAGCTATAAAACGATAAATGATCGTGAGGCGTTACTCGTACATGTGACTGAACTCTCATTAAAAAGTAGGGTTTTTCTTGTCCTTACCTCGTTGGCGAAATACATATCAGCAGATTTTAACAGCGGCGTCCTTTCGTCAGGCGCTTGAAATTGTCTCTGTCTCTGGGATTTTCTAGAACGTTAATATTTGAAATCTGTTACAACGTGGGTCTCCTAAGGCATAAGGAAATATAGTACTGTCAACTTGTTTTCTTTCTACAGCAAGGATCCAAGGCTCATAAACTTCTGGAACACACATAGAGTGCAGTTTGACCATATGGCTTCGTGGCACCTTATAAATGAATCTTCTCACGCCCCATGCTATTTTAGTTCCTTCTAGTGACGTAATGCTGAATCACTGTGAGTAATCAGGTTACGGCAGGTAAAACCAGAAGAAACCTGTTTTACTAGCCTTAAATCAGCCTCGTTCCTAGTCGCTCGAGGGGAAGGAGCAGGTGTGAAACCTGGGAAAGAGGCCGTAAAAAGTAAATTCATATTTGGCGCCGAGGCCACAGGGTCCAGAGGAGTTTCGTGTGAATAAATGAATTACTTATTTAAAGTCTCACCTTGAAAAATGTCTATACCTGTCGCTTAGCACGGTCCCGGGGGGGGGGAGGTACTCCCGCCAATTTTGGATAGGGGTGTGCCGCGAAGGTCCCTGAACCCTAACCCTATTTAAGGACCAAGAAAGCGAAAACTGATACCCTTTTTAAGGTCCAAAGCCGAAAAATGGCACCCTATTCAAGGTAAGAACAAAATTATTCATAGCATGAAAAGGAAAACTTTATTTCTTCTCTGTAACATTGGATGTATAGCATCAAGCATAAAATACTAGAATACTTAAACGGATACATCAAGTTTAAAAAAAAACCGTTCGTTTAGGCGGGCATTTTCACACTGCAGTATTAGATAATACAATTAAGCTACCCTATCTAAGGACGACACCGGGGACACAGAAACAAAAGGGTCAAAAAAGATACCCTATGTAAGGACCGAGAACCTCAAAAACCATACCCTATTCCGCGGCACGTACCTATGTAGCCCATATATGGGAGTACCCCCCCCCCCCCCCCGGGAGCACGATTAATTAGCCCAATGGGATCTTTATAAATCTACTGTAAACGATTTCTTCGCTTCTTATTCAATAACCGCAAGCCATATCCTCGCAGGCGCATGGCACGTCGCCTTAAGGGCGACCGAGGCACGAAGTGCCGAGTAAAAGAAATTTATACTGTAAGCCGACCTTGCGAGCCCTCAGTCTCTTGGTTTGCGGTCTATAGAATGTGTAACGCAACTGTAACGCGATCAAAAACGCGATCAAAATAACCCATTGTTTCAGAGGTTTTCGACGGGTTTTGATGTTCTAAAGACAAACACATCTCCTCTGGACCCTGTGCCGAGGCTTGGGGCCAAGCCACCCAACCAAGTATGAATTTTAATATATCGTGACAGGAGCCCAATAGGCCATTTTACAGTTGTGGGCTAATTGTCCTAGCCTTTGAGTCGAACGCGACGCTGAGGTTGACCTTGTTTTGATACAAACCTCTTCTCTTTTCTAATGTAAATTTTGCTTAAGAAAATACCGTATTTATTCGATTAACCACCCTGGGCGCTTATTAAATTTTTGGACCTTGAGAGTGGGCGCTTATTCGAGGTCAGGGCGCTTATTAAGTTTTCACCATTTTCAGCAAGTGTAGTATGTTTATTTTCAAACAAAACAATAAAAGCGAAGAAAAAAAACCGCGAAGAAATAACAAAGCGGGGTTTCTGTAAAATACTCTGAAGAAAACTCCCTCCTCGGGGAAGTCTCTTATTAGTACTTATTCAATTTCAATTTCAATCTCATTGTCACTCAAGTGGGTGGGGTGGGGGTGGGCGCTTATCTGAGTTTGATTGGGGGTAGGAGGGGGTGGAGGGGGTGGGCGCTTATTAACTTTTTCCGCCTTTAGGATAGGCGCTTATTCGAGGTGGGCGCTAATTCGAGGTTGGGCGCTTATTCGAATAATTACGGTACTAGTTAGCATAAGAACAACACAATTTACATAATAAAGTAGGAAGGGTTGCATCAAAAGCCTCGTTTCCACCTGTATAAAATGGGCTATTGGTCTATTGCGTGTTCATAGAACAATTCATTAAGACCTGGAAAAGACCCAATTCTTTCTTGATATTTCTTTTCCTTCATATTTAAGATCATTTAACTTTCATTCTTTGACAAAGTGTCAAACTTGTGTATGCTGATTTCACTCCAGCTGTCTCCATAGTCGTGTTATACTTATCCTAGGGAATATGTTCAAGACAGAGCGGTTTTATAATAAGAGATTTTGGTTTAACCCGAGAAACCCGATTAGACCGATTAGGATTTTCTCCCCAAAACGTACCCTAAGTAGGGAAAGGTTTTTTTTCTTTCATCAAATCATGATACGAATTTTTTGGGGGAGTTCAAGCCAGTTCGTAAGCTGAGGTCAAAGGCCCAGTTTTAATTACTCGCCCTCGTTGATAAGCGGGCGCGTTGCCAGGGGCTTTCCCGGGAAGATAGGACAAAAGATTGCAGGTTACCTTTCCATATCTCAAACTAGGTCAATTAACGTGACAAATCCGAATAAACAAAGACTGCAAGACAAGAATCTCTACACAGCTGGGCGTTAATGAGAAGTCTGCGATGTGAATAACAAAAATAGGCTGACGATCACTGCATGCAACAACTTTGATCTGCAAAGGAAGATGAGAGGAATGCTTCACAAGAGCAAAGTAGCCCATTCTTAAGCTAAGAGGAAACTTGATCAGTTGCCTACATGTCCCGGGGGGGCACTCCCTTATTTGACCTAGACGGGGTATGGTTTCAGGGTCTTCAGGGTATATGTATCTATATCTATTAAGCGTCTTGAACAGAGTGTCTTTTTGGAACGCTAATCTATAAAAAGTATCAAGGCTGGCGATAAGCGGCCTGATTTGTAGCACCAAAAATTTGAGTCCCACAAAATTTAATTCTATCATGTTAGTTAGAAAAATTAGTTATTTTTTATGCAAAATGGAATGAATCAGGGTGGACAAAATAAAGGCGTCTTGTCTGAAACAGGGTTGGGAAATAACAGGAGCTAATCAAATTTGATGGGCTCCTGAAAATAACCAATTCTTGTCTCATATTAAAATAGGACCTGGGGGGGGCTCTCATGGGAATTCTTCGTGGGGGTGTGGCGCCCGGTTCTCCAAATTCCGACCCTATTTCAGACCAAAATTTGTCATTTTCCATACTCGTTTTCAGACCTGGAGGTGGTCACAAAACGCAACATTACATGTTTACATATGATAAAACATAAATTACGTTATCATTGCAACAAAAAGATTTCTTAAAATCCATCTCGAGTTCGCGTATTACACTTTCTTTCTTATTCATTTGGAATTGAAACTACGAATACACAATCGTAGTTCCCTCGCATAAACCATACCGATTCCAGACCAAATTGGCAAAATCTATACCCGTTTTCAGACCAAAATGTCACAAAAACCCTACCCGATTGGGCGGCACATACCTGTATAGCTTATATAAGGGAGAACTCCCCCCGCCCCGGGACAAATCACTTAGGCATCGAGGAACTACTGTAGAATCGAAATGCGTGTACGGTATTTTCCAAAGGTTTGGGGGTGAACCATAGTTTACTTTTGCTCAAAAGGCTATTCTTTTATAGAATCAGGATCCCGCACTCATACCAGTTCTTGAGCATTGATTGAGCACCGGACCAGGAGCCACCTCATTTAACTTTGAGGTGCTTGATCGGGCGGCGCGGGGGGGCACTCGCGGGAAGTTCGGGTATAGGTGCCGAGGCCGAGGCCTTCAAACCCTGACCATGTTTAATAAAAAAAAATGTTAATTAGCTGCCGTATTAGATTGTATTATTTTATGACCCTGATCGTTTCGCGCTTCGTTTTGCATACAGAATTGAGTAATTTTTTAAAGCTAACATCACGGGTTAAGATTTTTTGGGAAAAAAATTGTTGGCACCAAAAATGTAGGCTGTTCATCGCCAACATTCACCTCTTTCAAAGGTTTCCAATAAAGGAAGACACCCTGTTCGCGACGCTAAATGGTGATATTGTGTATCCTGTCAGTTTAAGACTCAAAGAGGATAAAACCCGTACCTTGTTCAGCGGGACTTACCCGTTTAGGCCAAATAACGGAATGCACTCCCCCCGGGTACAATTACGGGAGTATATTTGTATACAGTGCTTTGTTTATAAAAGAATTGTTTGCATGGTTATGATAGTTGTTGTTCCTTTTTCTTGGCCAAAAACCCAGACAGTAGTCAGCTGTAACAGGCTTTGATGGCAGCTTTGTTTCTATAAACTGCGCAAAGGCGCTACACGCCGTGAGTGTAAAACAGAAAATAATGGAACATTCAGTAAAGAGAGAAATTGAAGGTCTATTCAGTTTTCCTAGGTATACAGTAAAAACCCACATAAACGAACAAGTGGATTAAGAACACTCAGGCTGAAATTTGGACAAAAGGTACCATATACATGCATAAGAACACATTCAGCCTGAAAAATGAAAATTGTTTTTATATAAAAAACAATTGGCTGCCAGTTAGATAAGAATAACCTACTAGGGTTACAGAACTATAGATCAATAGTTGCATGGAAAGAGGGAGGGAGAGCTGGTTCATTTTCAATTTGCTTGACTTTTGCCGTGTTTATCACCAGAACTGCTACCCTTCCCCCAATGTAACATTATTGCCTTGGTTGATGCAGATAAAGTTAGTTCCGTCCATTAGTTAATTATATTGTTGTGCGTGCACGTTGATTTCATCTGTTGGTAGCCTATGCAGTATTTAATTTTTAGAAACAATTTTAAGAACACATTAAAAACATTTTCAGGCTGGTTTTGTAGAAAACACCCGATATAAAAGAGCAAAATCAGCCTTAACCCCCAAAACACGTGTTCTTTTATGCGGGTTTTTACTGTATTCACGCACCGAACATGATTACTCCAATGGTGCTCCTCAAGTCTTTACCATGACATAATCACAAAACGCTTACCTGTATTGATTTCAATCTCCTTCGGGTACACCAAGTATCCCCTCAATTCATTTCATGGGGTGCATGTGACTGGACAAGCACTACACATGTAAAACACGCCATGGGTTGAGGCAGTGTTCGGATAATTTCTGCGATACATAGATCTTAGATCGAGTTTTGGCAGAGGATCAGGTTTCGAAACCCTTATCTTAATCTAGTGGACATCTAAGTCAAAAATCCCTTTCAAGGACTGACGTCTGTGGTCCCGGCAGCGACGTGTGATTACGTGAATCTACATGAACGCTCTAACTTTAAAAGAGAGGACTCTATGAATTTACTCTATAAACACAGAATCGGGAGGAATTTTATAACAACACAGATCAAGTAAAAAGGACCGCCATTAATTTTTTTCAGCTTTTGTGTTTTAAACGAGGGGGGCATTAGGGGTATCCAATAACGCAATACCGTAAGAAAAATTGGCAAATAGCGAAATACCGTGTCAAAAATCGACGAAATACCGATACCGCATTTATGATCGGTCACGTTTGCTTTAAGCTGAATCCATCTCGCGTGTTTGTTTACCTCAAGCATGTATGCACCAGAAATCAACCTCAGACATGGCGAGAAAACGTGAGAAGACGTTGATCGGTACAACGATCAAAAAGCCCGGTCATTGGATGCTCTTCCAATTTTGTCTTAGACTGTGTAATCATTTACCCTTAAGTCTAAAGTCTTACAATATTAACTTTTATTAACCTGTTTAGCTGTAATACTGTTGTTGCACATTGTATAGCCTGCGGATGGCAACAGTTTTTCCTCGCTCATCGCCGTTGAGGGACGTTTCGCGAGGGCTCCTCTTCGCGAAACGTCCCTCAGCTGCGATGAGCGAGGAGAAACGTCTGCCGTTCGCAGGCTACACATTGTATTGACCTGTATTAGACAAGAGAGCGCAAATAAATGGTACGGCAATACCGTGAAGGATCTTCTTTTACCGAATGCCGTTAACCAAAAGATGCAAAACCGTATAACGCAGGGCTAGATGATACCGCAATACCGCACATGAAAACCAAAATTACCGAAATACCGCTTGAAAAAAACCTCAATACAGCAATTAATACCGTAAACCCCCATGTTGATACTTCTCTGCGGCTGACCCGTTGCTAATTGTTACGGCCACGTTACGTTACCATCAACATCCTTAATGACTGATAACTTTCTCTTGTCTCCTAGCCTACCTGTTCCTCGGAGTCTTTCATATTGTTGGCGCAAAGAGATGTTAGCAGGCCCGCCAGGTTTTTTTTCACGGGGAGGTGCGATCCAAGGAGGACGTACTGACCAAAAGAGACCAGAGGAACAGGTCTTTAGTGGGGAACTAGGTTGTCTGAGACTGTATTACGAACGTTTTGAAAAACTTGGATATTTGTCAAATTTTGGAACTTCAAAATTGATTTTTTTGGCAAAGACACAACTTTACCATTATCTGTTAGACGGAGGATGTGTATAAGAGCCAGCAAAGAGAGGCTCTCTTCCCCAATCCCCCTCTTTTTCCCTTCCTCCCTAACCCCTACCCCTTTCGACGCCTGCTACGCAGGCTACTTTTGTGCCGCGAGTATTAATTTTTTTGCCACAGAAAACAGCAGCTATTTTAAACTTAGCCTGTGCCAGGCTCTCAGATAGTATAGTGGGAACGTATTAAGACGAGCAAAGCGAAAATAAGACGCGCACGACTTGCATTTCTTTTTACTGAACGAACGACTTTCCACCACTATCTCGGAGCCTGGGACAGGCTATTTTAAACTATGCTCATCATCTTCTTCAAGCACAAGTGGATCCGAGATCCACCCTATTTCAACTGGCTGTTTAACGGGCAATTCGAAAATGAGATTCCCAATCCCTGAAACGGCCCGATAAATGCGTCCAGTTAGAAAGACTAGAAACGGTTGTACCACTCTCGCCACAAAACGAAATCAAAGTTAAAGCAACTGTCACGGCAATAACATGCAAATGAAGGAATAACAACAGGCATCGGACTCCAGTCTTAAGGTTCGCATTATTGTAACTTACATGAAAGGACTTGGAGTGGCAACACTACCAGAGTATGGCAGCTTTAATAGGAACTTCAATACCCTGCAAAAAGCGCAAAAAAGCTGCATGGGTCCAGCATATCAAGCAGGGAATCTCAATCCCTGTCATACTGGGGTATCAAATGAAAGCTAGTTCCATGTATTTTCAGTTTTTAGGCCCTAAACATCACATGGACTTTACTGAACAGTTTTAATAAAAAAAATTCATTTTTTCCCTCTAAAAATGCCTTCTTTTTTATTTTAAAACCCTTAGGGGCAGACTTTTTAATCAATAAATGCATTTTTTTCATAGTTATTGTGAAAAAATAACTTCTAAGCTTTAATTTGATGTGCAGAGATTGTGATCGTGGGCAAAATTGATTAGTTAAGAATCAATATTTGATGTCACCTCAAACTGAAGGCAAAAATAGATACAGAATTCCAGGATACAAAGGGTCAAAATAACAATTCAGATCCAACACTTTGCAGAAAACTATGGAACAAACCCTAAAGGTTGTTGGGCTGCTTTTAACAATAAGAAAGGAAATCCTAACACCTAAAGCTAGCTAGCCTGCGTAGCAGGCGCTGGGAAGTAGTGGGCGAAAGAAAGAACAAGAGCGCGCGAGGGAGACACGCGAGGGGTGTCGCGTGTCTCCTTCTCCCACGCCCGTTTTTTCTTACGCCCACTATTCAAGCGCCTGCTACGCAGGTTAACAGCTAGAGATCAAAGGTCAATTTCTGATAAAGCAAAGATAGCAAACTACAGGAAATCACTGTACAGCACTAGACCACATGACCTCTCAGTGAAAGAAACATTTGCTAAATCCACACTACGAATCCGCCAAAATCAATCATTCTCTCTTGCCAAAACCATTCAATGCAAACACAGCAGTTAGATCACCTTTTCGGGCCCGGAAGCTATCGGGACTTTCGAGAAATGGGCTCCTGGTTAGTAGGAAAAGCAGCGAGGGGTCTCTGAATTCGCGCCGCACTCCACTATCTCAACTCCTGGGACAGGCTACTTGTCTCCCAGAGTCATTTCCCATTTCTACTTTTTCAGACATGGTTGATCACATTGTTTCATACTACTTTCCATTACTGTAACAACACTTTCCAAAATGGCAACAGTGACTGGGTATGACTTGCAGATGCATCCGAGGTATAGAAATAGCATTTAAAATATAGAAACAGAAATAAAATTGTCAATGCACAAAAATGTTTTTAAGCTACCAGTGAGTTTTACAGGTTCTTACACCAAGGATGAGCCAAATTTTCCACGACGAAATACTAACAATTTTCACAGAAAATGATGTGGTATAAACAAGGTATTGAATTTCAAGTACTTTTCAAGTCCCAGTAAAGAAATCAAGTACTTTTCAAGGACCCTAACCAAATTCAAGGACTTTTCATGACGTCTACTAAAATTCAAGACCTTTTCAAGATTGTACAAACCATGTATTATGCACATTCATAAGCTTAGTTTGGCTTTGCAATAAAGAAAGCTTAGAAATAGCTTGCAGCACAGGTGTAATCTAATCCCAGTGGGTATTATCTAGGAAGCAGCATCGACATTCTCGTTCTGGGCCCCTATCAGATTCATTCACTCATTCATTCATTTTATTTTGCCTTTAACAAAAAATACAACAACAGTATACAGAAATACATTAAAGATAATATACAATATTCCAACTAAATTATTTACAAGATCAAATGTGGTAAAGGCAAGGAAGCCTATATAGAAGCCGGGGGCTTATAAACTATAGGCTTCCTGGAACTGTAGGGTAAACCATGCAAGTTAAGGGTACTGAATGAAAATTTCGATTAATTTTTAAAGAAAAAAAAAATTCAATGAATTACAGAAAAATTTGTCTTGAATTTCCCTTCAACTTGATTGGCAAATTAACAATGGCTTTTTTAACAGGCCAATCATGGCACATACTCAAAATACTGGTAAACAGGTGGGGCCCCAGAACAAGGATTTTTGCACTGTTTCACAGACAGACTTAACCAGAAAGTTTAGTTCCATCTGTAGCACAGGCTACCTTAGCAAATACCTGAAAGAAAGTCAACACTGCCTAATTATTAGGGAAGTGTGTAGTCTTTATAGCCTAACATCAGCTGATTGGGTTACTGTGCTATCAGAGGAGAACAAACATGCAAAAGTGGGGCAACACGATATCTAGATTTCCTAAAACACTCCAGCAAGTTAAGTCAGCAAGTAAAGTCTACCATAGTTGAACCTCCATGTGTGAACACCTCTTGTGAGGGACCACTTACTCAAAACACAAAAATTTCCCCAGTTGAAGCTCTAATGAATGACCACCTCTCATTGTTTTAGAATTTTTGATTGCTTTCAATCTCTTCTAAGTTATCACCTGATATAATGGTCTGATCTTTGTGTTCGCTGTATGTACCACACTACTCAGAGCATGAGAGAAGCTTTTAGAAACAACATGGATTTACAGTGCACATATTTTAACCTAAAAATTGCATGCAAAACATTCTCTTCAAAAAGTAGATGTGTCAAGTAAAAGACCTCCAGCAGTTTGACTCTCATAAACCACCACCTCCTGTAGGCAACCAATAACTCTCCACATTTTGGGTGGTTGCTTATGCGAGGTTTTGACTGTATCTGGTTTAAACTTTTAGGGGATTAGCTCCTAGGTCACAACTTTACATGCTGTTAAAATGTCCCTTGGTATTTTTAATGGAGCCAAGCTGAACAGCTGAACTCCAGTTGGCGCATTAGCACAAAGGTTCCACTCATTTGTGTCACCATTGTAAATGTTTACTTGAAAGACTACCTGATCATTTTCTCTTGACAAAACCAAAACAAAAATATCTCCTTTTAAACTCACAGCACAGACAGGTAATGATCTTAAAGGTGTATATTGAACACTAGTCCACACATCTGACACAGGATCATATATTTCAGTAAGGGTTGAAGTTACCGTTGGTGCTGTGCTCTTCAATCCTCCAAACAAAAACACTTTACTGTTAACCATTACACCACAACAATACATCTTTTTTTCTCTCGTTGAAGCAACTCTATTCCAGGAATCTCTTTCAGGATCATATTTTTCCACAACATCCACTACTCCATTCCGTGACCACCCAGTTATTGCATACATAGAACTTTCATCAGCAACAACACACATACCCATCCTTGCAACACTCATTGGCGCTACCTCCTGCCACAGGTCTGTATCTGGGTTGTACTTATGCACCTTACCAACAACTAGTTTTTCAGAGGTTACCCCACCAACCACAAACAAAAAACCTTGAAAAGTGACCAAAGCTGGCCTTTTGTATTTGTCTACACCTCTGTTATACATCAAGGAAACCCAAGAGTTCGAAAATGGGTCATATCTCTCTATTTCTTCCCTAGAGACATACAACTTATTACAAAGAGCACTTGAGGAAGGTGGAAATTTTGTCTCAGATAACAAATTACACATTTCATGCCACTTGTTTTCGGAAGGAAGGTAACAAAAAGATTTCTCCCGCCCAATGGTAAAAAGGCCATCTTCACACCTCTTGAGGCAATTTCTTGGTGGCCAAGCCAAACCATTCAAACTTGTGGTCTTTGTTGAGTCTAGTGCAAATGCCATGCAGGTTTCAGAGCCTTTGACTAAGGGATGAGGCAAAATGTTGCTTAAAACATAGCTGCGGGGCACATGCATGAAACGAACATGACGAAGGAGTTGGAAAAATTCCTCATGTTCTCCAATCTCTCTCTCTTCCATCCACCTTACAATGACCTGGAAAACTTCTTCCTCACTTTTCACTTTAATTTCATCGCTTGAAATCCACTCTTCCACTTGCTTCCTGCTCAATTCAAGGAAATCGTCAGTGCCTGTCACGCTCATGAAGTTTGCAAAGATAAAATTCCTCGTTCGTTCCTGCAATCCAGTACATTGGTACCTCATAGCAGCATAATAGAACAGTAAGCAATTTGTGTGAGACATTGATTGCGAGATAAGCTCACATGATTTTACTTTAAGGGACGGAATAATCAAATAATCTGCCATCGCAAGCAAATCCACAGCATTCCTCTCACTGATGTAAACATGTCCCGTATACAAGTATTCCAAGATGTCTTCCATCAGACCTTTGCTAGCTTCTTCTAGTCGGATCACTCCTTCTTTCTTTTCTTTCATTTCAGTGTTTAGAGCGTTATAAAAGAACGGACTTGCGGCACACAGCACATTTCTATGAGCTTTCAAGCGGGCTTGATCATCACCAGAGCCAACTTCAAGAATCAGATCACAGGAATGCTCATTTCTTCGCTGTATATTGAGGCGTTGCATCATTTCTACACAGTACTGTTGCCTTTCAGTATCTGAGATGGGTTCTGATGCTAAATCAACAGACATGATTGAAGCTACAAACAGAGTTTCGATCGATTCTTAGCCCGCACACGTTGTGAAAGCGGTTCGCGTCCATTCGCGTCTTCCTGCCAACAATCGCCCACAATGCATTCTGGGTCTTCAACCTCGTCCCCAGGGTGTTTTCGTTTTCCAATATGGTGGCTTGTGGTCTTGATACAAAGTCGAGATTCAAAGTCGTTTCGATACAAGTCGTTTCGTCAAAAGTTTATGTGACCAAGGTGTAAATATATTCATTTCCTTGGCTTGAAGAGCGAAGAATTCTCATCCAATTTTTTTTTTCATGCACAAATTATACTTGAAGCGAACGAAATTTTTGTGCAATTTCATTGCTTGAGTTCGTATCGAATCGACTTGTATCGAAACAACTTTTGTATCGACACGACCACGATGACGTCGCTTTGTTTACAACCTGTATATGGATGACTACGGCTGACGATGCACTAAAATTGCTGACAGTCTCTACCGTTCTAGAAACGGACCAAGGTGGTATAAAAGAGGCAGCACCAATTATTCTGCTATTCATACAGGTATTGAAGAAGCAAGTGATTGATTTTCAAGAGAGAATTCTATCTGACGAGACAAGAGAAAATGGCTCTTTCTGTAAAGGCTTACATTCACCCGGACACAAATCAACAAGAAATTCGTCGATTCGCCATCGACGAAGGAGTTTCTGCGAGCTACGCCTATTTGGCACAGAAGATAGAGCAAGTGTTCCCAGTTGTGAGGGGCAAGATTTTCAAACTTTTTTGGAAAGGTAAAGCGTATTTAGTTTACTTTGATTTTAAATTTGCTCGGTAGAAAGACGTTACTAATACTGGATCGAACGCAGATAAACATTTTTTCGCGCTAATTTGCAATCTGCAGAGACGCTCAATTGCGTTGAAAATTGTATTTCCCTTTCCAAACAGATGCAGATAATGAGATGATAACCTTCTCAAGCGACGAAGAGCTGGTGGAGGCTTTGGGGAGCATCAGCGGAGATGTATTTCGTGTTTATGTCAAGGTCGATGAAAACTCTTCTCGAGATTATTCTTTGGGAGAGGGTAAGAAGAACCTTCAATTGTAATGATTTTCAATAAGCTTATGTTAAAATGAATTTCTGTCATTGTCAAAAAGTTGCGACATTTTATGTGCTTTAGCTTGGAACTTCCCATTTTTTCGTCATGAAGGTCTTTTCAAAAGTTCTTTATTGGTATTTTATTTTAGTTCTTTATTGGTAATTTAGTTGAACATTAATTAAGCTAAGTTTCACTCAAAAAACAAAACGTGGCAATTTTGAGTCACCAGTTCTTTTGAAAGAATCCCAGTCATCATGAGTCAGCAAAAATTTGGACAGTGATTAACAGTAAACAGAAAAGCGATTTGCTTGCATTTGAAAATTATATTGAGAATATTTCTCAAAAATTATGTTCCTCATTGTCTTGTAGTCTTTTTGTAATCTATTTCTGATACAGTATCAAGGGAAAACTAAAAGGCCCTTTTATTCTTTTTTCCAGGGGAAGGTATAAATGCAG
>NC_133209.1:25301194-25411194 GCF_958299795.1 Porites lutea | reverse complement strand
GGCTGGCGCAGCCAAAATTAATATTGTACAACATTTAAAAGTAATATTGGTTGGGTAAATTATATCTGATAGCCAAGTGTAAAGAATTCCACGACAAAATAATCTTCCTTTTTTGTTTTATTTGACATTTATTTTGGAAATATCCAGGTTCAAGGTCCCAGTCTCCAGGTTTTTAGCGGTGTTTTTTTCAAACATTCCAGATTTACATGGTTTAGGGGTTGGAAGGTCTATGAGGGAGCTACCCCTCCTGCACTCCTTGGGAAGACAATGATTGATCATTTACTAACCTATTAAATAAAAAAGACCTCATTTATTGACCCTGATTCATTTTATTTAGCATATACAGATTAATGTAATAATTAATATAATGGAATTAGATTGTTTAGGAAAAACTGTTTCTACAACAAACGTAGACCGCTTATTTCCGACCTTCACACTCTTTAAAGGCTTCCCATTAACCCTTTAAGCCCCAATATCCACAATCAAATTCTCCAAACTGATCTCTATACATCTCGTTGCAGAATTAGTTGGGAGAAATTGATAAAAGATCAAAGATTTTTCTCTTTGTAGTCAATTTATTGATTCTCATAGACTTTGTTCTTAACAATCTATGGATATTGTTAGGAGAAAATTGATGTTGGTCACTATTGGGACTTAAAGGGTTAAAAATGAAACCCTGTGCAGGAATGAAAACTGAAATAAGATGTTTAGGTGGGGGCTCACCTGTTTATGTAAAAAAAATCACAAGCAGCCCAAAGGAAATTAAGGGTGTCTTATAACTTATTACGTTCTATGATGCAGAAAATCACCTTGAGCAACCTGGTATCGCATTACTGGTGACTAATGAATGTAGGATATGTTGTATAAGGAACAAGACGCTACGGAGCGTACACTTCGGCGTCGTGGTTGTGGAACTAATTAACTGTAAATGCGGAGGAATAGTAAGAAATCAAATATGGTAAGAGTAAGGTGTTAATTTGTGAAATTATGGGATTTGTCAGGATATTCTGAAAAGAGCAACATCCAAGAGGCCTACTTGCCAAAAACTAGCATTTCGGGACAAATTGTCCCCGAGATATTAGCCCAGTTATGCTCTGATGACTCCATACAAATCCTTCTAAAAAAACAATTCTCTATTTTTCTTAGTCACATCAGGCTTCCAAAACAGCATAGCAGTCTCATGTAGTGATTAAAGATATGTAAGGCATAGGTAAGGAGCCAATTACGTTGAGCATGGAATTGGCTAAAACTCAAGGTCACGAGTTCGAATGTTTTGAGGATAATTATTCACTGACTATCAGCACGCAGGGATGTCGGATTAACACAAGGAAGTTTAACACCAAAGGAGCATACCCTTTACAGAGCTTTAAAACACAGCATCCACCAACACAAACTTGACTTAAACTTGGAGTAAAACTAAACAGCCTCTACCAATAATAACAAACTCTCACTTGAACTTCAGATATCTTACGGCTTCCGCGAACTTGTAAACACAATACCTGAAAATCGACCTTCGTCACACTTGACTAAACACAGCAGTCCAGCTTGTGGGAAAAAAACTTAGTTCTTCAAAAGAACTCGCTTGGAACTTGTATACCGTTTGACATAAGGTTCTAGAAAATACTAAACAGCAGGCGAATAGTGGTAGCTTTTCGACATATTTTATGATTTCAGTAACTGATGCAAATCTGCTGACTCATGAAATGTAAACATGCTCTAATAATTAATTATTCATGGATAATCCAAAAACGTAGAGAACGTTCGAGAAAGTCACGCAACGCATGAAAGCAATTTTACTACGTAACACTCAACAAAGACAAAATGTCTTTTTGCAGCATTTTGTAACTTTAAATTCATCTTAAAACAGTTCGAAAGGAGGGCTCACTCGTGAAATGTTTTTCAACACTCGAAGAGAAATTTCGTGTCTCTGCGCGGCCACGAAATATCCTCTATTTATTCCTCGAGTAATAGCCCATTTTACAGTTGCCCGTGAAAACGAGGCTGGAGTTGACCTTGTTTTGATACAGCCTTCCTGCTTTATTATGTAAATCATGTCTTTCTTATGCTAACTAGTATTTTTTAAGCAAAATTTACATTAGAAAAGGATCGAGGTTTTTATCAAAACAAGGTCAACCTCAGCCTCACGTTCACTCAAAGGCTAGGGCACTAAGCACACAACTGTAAACTGGCCTATTAAAGACTAAACTCGAAGTGATCTCAAGATATCACGAAGTAGTCAGGTCTCATTTCGTGAAATAGTTGAAACAAGCCGAAAAGTCACGAACTTGCACGCCCAATCTTGTCCCGAAACTAGTGCATCATTTCATAACTATTTTTCATATCCCAAACTACCTTGGGTCGCAGTAGCGCAATCGGCTAATCCCTCAACTTAGAGTCTCCTCTGATCTGACGGGTCACACAGGTGAGTTGGTTCAAACCCCGGGAAAGCCAAAATAATAATTCTTTCTTCCTCGAAAAAGTTAAAGAATAAATCAAAGAAATCGAAGTGATCTCGACATATCTCGAATTACTTCGGCTCTCACTTCGTCAAATAGCCGAATAAAACTGAAAACCTACAGACTTTGCATGCCCAATCTTGTCAAAAAATTGTAACTTTGATACATTCCTGAGCGTCGCGAAACCTTTACTTCGCGCTCCGCCGAAGTAATAAAATACTGAAGTATGTGCTAAAAAAGATAAATTTAAAGTACAATAATAATATTATAATTTACTAGCCACCTCCACGGTGAATATTGTGTTAGTATATACTAAAACAGTGAGATAATTGAGCACAAAAATGATGATTTTTAACTCATTTACCGTTGCTAACACTTACAATTTTGGTGCACGATGACCGAATGGCCGCGGTTGTCACTTTTTCTTGGCAACAAATAAAACTTTTGAAGGCGTTTGTTTAGCTCTTGCGGGGAAGTTTCTTCAAAAGGAGTTGTGAATTCTTTTTGTATTTAAAATCATTCTGTAAAAAAGATTATTAAATTTAGTTTTACACTTATTTATGAACAAGTTGACTAAATAAAGTAACGCAAGACTTAAGCTTAATTTGCATTTGTAAAGAAAAAACTTTTTCACTGGTTTTATCGAACAATTCAAGTCAAAAAGACAAAGCTTTACTTGTTAAAACTTCCAAACAGAACTTCATGACCTTCTTGATTGGGAATAGCTTGCTTGATTAGTTGTGAAATTTCTTAGTTTGTTACAACAACAAACCGTGAGGGTATTTTGCTTGCAACTTATGTGAGTTTGGCGTCGCTCGCTCGGAGGAACTGGAGGTGAATTAGTGAATAGTGCAGGATAGTCACTGATTGAGTAGCCAATCAGAGCATGCGAAAAACACTATCCACTGTTTCAGTATATACTAATAGATTTTATATTTATGAGTTAGACTGAACAATCCCCTTTAACATTTTAATAAAAGGTTTTCTCAAATGTTCTACCCCGGCCTCTCTTGTGCCCTCTAGTGCATCATCTAAATCCTGCATCAAGTCTTCATCCATTGGGTGAGATTCCAATCCACCATAAAACACATTATCGTGCTGTTCAGAATCATAACTCCTTTCTAGCAAGTTAAGGTTTGGTAAAAAGAAAGAAGGCAGATTTTCCTGTTGGAGACAATTCTCAAGGAAGTCATAGATCTGTTTTGCCCAGATCATCACCTCATCTTCCGATACATTCTGTACACAAAGGTTGGTGTCTTTCTCGCATGATCTATTCACTAAAACATAAAGTGCATTTTTTAAAAAGTAACTGGATATAACTGTCTCTGCAGAGATGCTGCTATTCACCGGCAAAGTCAACTCTGTTGCTTTGTGTGTTGATTCCTCAGTTTCCATTTCACTGTTTTGTTCTTCACCAGAACTGCTCAGTTGGTCTTCCGTTGTTGGAATCTTTGGTTCAATTTGTGGACACACATAGGTACTTCTCACAGCCTTCGCAAGAATGTAACCTGAATGAATATACCCTGGAAGAGCCTGGAATATCGCAGTCTCAGCCAGAGAAAAAGAGAGACGAAAGTGTTTTTCTCCACCTTGAAAAAAACTTTCACCATGTAGAGCCATGACAACATGAACTCCTCTTTCCTTTATCTTTGAGTGAAGCAATGCCGTTTCAGAAACATTTGGAGGCCAAAACTTTGGGAAGTGCAATGCAGGGACAATATCTACACTAATCAGCATATCTCTGTAAACTTGCCCATGCCAATTCAGGGTAATCTTTGTAGCATTTGCTCCCATTAAACAAACACTAACTGGTGCTAATGTGGGGATGTCATCCCAAATTTCCTTCTCCAAAAACGCCCTATTCAGCTGATCACTGAAGTCAATAACAAATTTTGCATTTCTAAAACTGTTGTCTTTGTCTACATATTGCAAAATCTCATGACCTTGAAGGTGAACATCAGGTTTTATATGCAACTGACAAAACATTGGAGGGCTGGATTCCACATTTGGCTGTTGGAAATGCTCACCAAGTTTGACCATTGTGCACAGGAAGTCAAACTCATTAGGAAATCCACATTTTGTGCCTTCACTCATGCTCCCTGAGATTTCAGGTACGAATGTAAACAGAGGAAAAGCTTTTGAAATGATTGCTGCAACCTGCTCCATAACGTTTCTCACTGCAATTTGAACATCCTTTGTCTCCGAAATTTCTGGTAGTTTGCCAATCACTGGCGAAGTCATCAGTTTTTGCAGTGTTTTGTTTGGGTTGGCAGTGAGAGAGAAGTCCTTTGATTGCATGTTTTCAACATCTTCTTGCTTCTTGATGTCACAGAACTCATCTTTTAGTGGAAACACATCAGGTAGCTTTGTCCTTGTAAAGCCTCTGTTCAATGATAAAAAATAGTCTTCAAAGAGATCAATTAGCTGCACATATCCAAAGTACTCAGCCCACTGGAGTGGAGATCTGCCAGACTTGTCTGGCTTGGAAACCAAACCAGGTTTACAATGATTTAATAAATATTTCAATCCTGTAGCATTGTTGTAGAAAACTGTGTAGTGAAATACTGTTGCTCCATTGTTGTCCTCGATATCAACCACACAGCCACTATTAAACATTTCCATTAAATTTGTTTCATTGTTCCAGGAGCATGCTAAATGTAAAGGTGTGACACCATTTCTGTCTTTAATGTTTAACTCTGCACCATGGCTGACAAGGAACTGCAAGAGAGAGCTTTGTCGCAGTTCAGATATCACATAATGTAACAAGGCACGACCAAATACATCTTGATTGTTGACATTATAGCCTTCCATTAAGAAGAGCTTTATTAGTTTTGAATGCCGCGATCCCTCTATGTCATATTTATCGACAGGATTACTAGTACAGTCTAAATATCTCAGCATATGTAAAGGCGTCATTCCCAGAGAATTGCTGCTGTTTACTGATATTCCATTTCTTGTCAGAAACTGCACCGTTTCTACAGAAGCCCCCGACTCAACCGCCTTGTGTAGAAGGGTTTCGCCGTTTGAAGATAACGTTTCTGATAAATCCACGCCGAAATCAACAAGCACTTGAAGAACCTCAATGGATTCGAGTTGAAACAGCTCCAAATTACTGAATATTTCATACGTTCCATTTCGCATACAATCAGCCTTTTGCAGGGAAAATCCCTTGTCTAGAAAAGTTTGACATGCTTTTTTATTTGCATACTCTAAGGCATGCTGAAAGGGTAGTCTTCCTAGACGATCCCGTTGAAGCATATTTGCTCCGTAACTAAGAAGAAGTTCAACCATTTTGAACGCCTCCTCGTCGTAATAGTTAATGCAATGAAGAGGTGCGTTTCCATAGTCATCTATTCCATTAGGGTCTTCTCCAGCCTTTAAACAGTTTTCCACGGCTTCAAGGCGATTATTCAGCGTAACTTCGCAGTGTAATGAGAATTCCATCCTCTCCCCTGCCATTCCTTCACACAATCCAGTCTTCCACAATCTTCAACACTGATGATCGCAAGGCTTCCTCATCCCCAGGACCTTTTCGGTCTCTTCCCTGTACGCGGGCTCAAACTTATAAAAATGCTCAAGCCTGATGGTCGTCGAGGTCCCCTCTCTTCTCTCAGAACGACCTCGGACGTCTGAGAATCAGTTTAAAATGTACTCAGCCAGAGTACTCAGCATACTCAGCATATATACTGGTCCTACTACCCACCAAACGTCCAATAAGATTTGTCCAGTGATTTGTCCTTTCAATTTCAAATGAATAAGAAAGGAAGAGTAATATGCGAATTCGAAACTATGAAGTTTAAGGAATCTTTTGTGTGTTGGCGTTCTAATCTAACTAATGATAACATAAGTTCTGCCTACGCCGGGTCTGAAAACGGGTATGGATTTAGAGACCCAGGCCTGAAAACTGGTGTGGAAAATGACAATTATTTGGTCTTGAATAGGGTCAGGGTTTTAAGAACTGGGCGACACACCGACCACGGATTCCCAGGAATACCCCACCCGCAATCCTATGACAAAAAAAAAAAAAACATCAACAACAACGGCAGCAACATATGAAGCAGATCTAGAAACTCTGTTAGCGGAGCCAAACACACTCTATCTGATTCAGAATTTATTTACATGGAGAGAGAGAGGGAGAGTCCATATAATCTAAGAGGAAATAATAAGGTTGTGGACCCATAATTTTCTACTGAATTTTATGAAACATTCCATACAGTATAGAGGTGCCGTACTATGGAACTTTTTTCCGATGATTTTGATAACTCTTGTAATTTTAAACAGTTTTCCAAAACAGAGATCCGGTATTTAAGGAGCTTGATTTCAACAGTATTCATTCATCTCTTTCCGGTCCTGAGGGTGGCCAATAAATAGATTGAATAGATATCAAATGTAGTAGATTAGATATGGGTCATAAGTTTAATTTTTACCGCACCGAGAATAGCATACGTGGCAGGCGCAAAAAGGGGAAGGGGAGGGGGAGGGAGAAAAGCACTAATCCCCCTCCCTTTTTCCCTTTCTCCTTATCCCCTACCCCTTTCGACGCCTGCTACGCAGGCTACATTGAGAATAAAATAACTGTTGCAACCATTTGAGTTGAAGACAGTATGATGTTACTTTAAGCGGTTTGTAAAAGCCCATACCTCTCGTACAGCCTGTGAGCAAGCTCTCCATTTAGGGGAGTCGTGAGAAGTCACGCGCGAGCAACACGCGAAAGAAAACGCGAGAGAAAGCGGCGCTTTTCCTCGCGGTTCGCATGGAGAGCTTGCACGCAGGCTAACTCTCATATTAACGAGACACTTCCCCAAATACAAAACCAAGGACTTTAATACATGCTCTACAATGATAATTATGTACATTTTCTTGAAATAACTAACAGTCCAACTCTATACATTATCCTTGCCAGGTAAAATGATGCGACATACACCTGGAAATACAACCGATATAAATATAGAAGCATGTGGAAACAACTTGAAGAAGGTGCAAATTGTGAGAGGAAAAGAATGCATCAATAATGTCAGTAAGACCTCACTATAATGTATTGTTTAATCGGTTCCGTCAACAGCTCATCCACATTAACTTGTTGGCATCCACGAGGTTCTCTCTAGTGGCGTTTTCGTACAAATGCATTTTGAGAACAAGCTCTTTAATTCTTTCAAACGTATCTGAACACTAAAAGAAAATGGTTTTTACTTTAAAAGATCTTCTGCTGAGAATGAGTTGGTGAATTTTAAGAATGAAACCTTTGGCAAGGATCCAGGAGATAACTTCACACTTATTTGCCACGTTGCCAGTCTTAAACTAAGTTTTGCTGCCACATGATCATCAAGCTTCCATGTAATTCCTGGGAATAAACTCATTGTCTCAGTAAAAGAGAGACTATCCCTGCTGAGCTTCTGTCTGTCCTTTTTTCCCTTCTTCTCCCTCACTTGTCACACCAGAATCAGTTCCACCATTTGTTACTTCATCCTTAGTTTCCACACCAGGGGCTGTATCGGTGGGCAAATTTTCCTCTCCATCCCCCAATGGGGGCTCATCATGCTCTCCAGAGCCTAGATCACTACTGGGCAGACTCCCCTTAGTAGCCTCATCATCAGCTATTGCTTCTTCAGAGAAGGTGTCCAGTCGTGAGCTCTTAAAGTCTAGTAATCTCTGTATGTTGCTCTTGCCGACTTGATCCAAGCACTGAGAGTAGCCCGTGAAAATTGTATGTGCCAAAGCAATGCCATATTCTACCCTCGTGGTTTCTGTGGTCTCTACTGCTGCAAGGTCTTGTGCTATCTCAAAGCCTCTTGTGTACATGCGAACAGCATCTTCATATTTACCCTGTAGAGTGAGGAGACATTATTAAGTGTTCAGCATAAGAATATGTGAAACCAACTTCTCAAACTCATTAATAATTCATAAAGAAAATTCAAAGGAAATTAATGTTTAATGAGTGTTTGGATATCTGATATAAAAACTGCTCATTTTTGCATCCTTAATTTCTCTTTCAAAAATGATTTTGTTTGAGAAGAAATATCAAACATTCGACACAGTGTTTCATCACCAGATGAAACACCTTGAAGTTCGTCAAAAATACTCCGCTGCGCGTCGTATTTTCAACTCTCTTCTCGGTGTTTCATCTGGTGATGAAACACTGCATCTCATGTTTGATATATTACCTCCCACCCCTCCCCTAACCCAACATTTTGCACTAAAAGAGAAGTTGGTTTTTGGGTCAGGGGAGGGGTAAGTGGGAAATAAAACTCATTCCGAACTTTCTCTCGTTTCACAGGGTCACCAGTGAAGTACATTTCTATTCAGTAGTTCAAGAAGGTTGTGAGCAAAAGATTTTTTCTAATGGCACATCCTCAGCCGACCTCATAATAAGTGCCACAAAATCTTATCTCTGTTTGGCAAAGGATCCCTCCAAAAAGAAATTTTATTTAATGCTGAGGTTACTTGCACAACTGTTGAATGTGTCCTTTACACTGATTTTGAGTTAATCTTTGCGTGCACAAGAATCTTTACTGCCTTTCAGCCATCTCAAAAACAATTTTATATCATGCAACTTGCTGGCAACTTGCAGTGTTTTCATCTGTTGACGACTAGAAATGTTTTTCTTCCAGCCGACTTCACATAAACTTCATTATAATCTCTGGCTCTATCTTCCACAACTTATGCCAGGCTCACGTACTAAGAAATATTCTAAAAAAGCCAGCCTTGCCTTTAGTATAATCATGGTGGACCACCAAAGTTAAAAAAGCCTCTTTTACTTAACAACCAGAATTAACATTTCTCCTTTTTGTGTTGAATATTCTCAAAGAAAGAATCTTTTAAACATTGCTAACAACTTATTCCTGACAATTCATGTATTGTTTAGTTTCATCTTTTAGGATCATGTGTTGAGTTCTTGCAAATCATTTAAATAAAACATGTCAAAATGCCTTACCAGTGAATTGTAAATAGCACCAAGACAAGTACAAGCTTTTTGTTGTTCAGGTAACTGCTGAGATCTGTCGGCCAGCTCAACAAACATCTCAAGATACTTCATTGCACTTTCCACATCTCCTTGCCTATCAAGAAACATCAAACAATAATTCTGCTTGCTCAGACCCGCATAAATGATTTGAATATCATTATCAATGTCATTTTAATCTATTAACTCCCACAGTGGACATTTTAAAAACAAAAATAATACACACTGGAAAAAGGGCATCATTGCCTGAAATGCAATACTCAAAATAATGTATATAAGCAGAATGTCCTACATCTTTTCCTTGCTCTAAATAGTATGCACTAAATGTAACAAAAGCCTGGCAGTGCAAACGGACCCAATACTGATGGCCAACAACTTCCAACATTGTTGGGTGTTACATGCTGGGTCTGTTTGCACACCTTCTTGAATGTTGTTGCATGTCACTGAGAGCATCATCTGTTGCACAAAGTTTGAAATTGGTCAAACTTTTAAGCCAATACCTTCCAACATTTCTTTTGTTCCATGATCGCAAAAACATAGCACAACGTTGAATCCATTTGTGCAGCTCTTCCCCTATTGTTGGGGGCCATGCACATGCATTACGCATAGTTTACAAAGTCTTATTGGTTGTATTCTTCCTATCATGCACTGCAGGTCCCAGGGTTTGCAAATTTTATTGATGAGTGGAGTCACTGTGACTTCTGCTTCTCAAATTTTGGAGTCATTTTGGAATATTTGGAGTCAAGTATCACAACGAAAAAAGCCATTTTCAGACTTTCCAGCACGTGGTCCTGGCATGTATACACTATTGTGAGGAATACATGAAGTAGCTGTGGCGGTCCGCTGACCTGGAAAGCTCAAATCCATGATGGCGGTCATCGAGTAAACTTTGATCGTAATTTACCCCCTTCCCGTTTTGTCGTGCAGTGTAATTCTTTAATTTTGATGATTTAAATAAGGTTTAAAACGTTTATAATTAACGTAAATTGTATTTGTTGCGAAAAAGGTAAGGACAAAACTGTGTTTGTTACCGAAAATTTCTGGAGTCGAAGTGGCTCCCGGTTTGTTACCGAAAATTTCTGGAGTCGAAGTGACTCCCTCCGTAACCTCTGTGGAGTCATCATAAAAATTTTGGCGTAAAATACCCCAAATTTGGCGTATTTGCGAACCCTGAGGTCCCAACATTGAATTTGGAGTTGTTGCATCTGTTTGCACACCAATGCCAACACGGACACAAAAACTCCCCTTTGCATGAAGCTTAAGGTCATAATTTGACCACACTTATAAAGTCGCTTATATACTTTCACATGGCTGAAATCCGACACGATACTTTCTGTTGTTGGACAGAACTGTTGCAATATTCACAACCTGACGCACAATGTCGCTTTAATATGAGTTTCAAGTATGCTACTAAAAGGGCAAATTACAGCAAAATTCACTTACATTCTGCTTCCCCAAATAAATTACAATTGCTAAACTTCTAAAGACACATTGTACAGTATATATGATCCTTGCCAGGTCGATCGATGTTATAATATAAGGTCACAGTTAAATGGCCTATCATGCAAATTGCGGTGTTGCTAAGGCTAACAATTTGTTTATGATGCCAAATTGAGAGCACATCACAAAACAAGTTCAAACAAAGATGTTCGCCTTTCCTCGCCATGTTCTGTGCTAAAATAGGGTGAGTGTCACAACAAACATTAAGGACAGCAGTTTACTCATAAGAATTCAAGATAGCGATGAAGGAAACAGCATAGCACGGCAAAAACTAAGGGTGAATCTAGAGGGCTGTCCAATACACCCAAACAAAGTCCGATGCACGCAGGCCATTAACAACCTGACAAGGGTGATTTTGCAGCTCTGTTAGACCACACCGAAACAAATTGATGTAAAAAGATTAGGACTAATAATAGTGCTCTGACACTTGCCACGTTTATTCACATAATGTTAAGGAAAAAAACATTTTGGAATTGTTACAGGTCATAACAAAAAAATTTCACCTCAATATCTCAAGGAAAAATTGACTAACAATGCCAAGAATTTATAGGTAAATTATCAATCTAAGTGTAATTCAGTTCCAATTTATTTTTTATTCCCACATGTAGTTATCGAGGGAAAGCAAGAAATACGCAATTCTCGATTTTTTGAGCCTGCTCTATAAATCTGAAATCACACCTTAAGTGTGAAAATTGACACCTCAGATATCAATTTTCTGAAAGCTCAGGTCTTGCTTGATAGCCTTAAATGAAATTTTTATTTTGGGAAATTCTTCATTATTTGAGAAATAAACTTTTGAAACCAACGGGTTTATAACAGATCTAATATTTTACGACAAACTTGACATCTATTCTTTTTAATTTTTACTTTTTGTTCAAACTTTTTAGATACTAGTATAATACTAGATTCAAAATTAAAATTAAAGTGCAGATGATTTTTTTTCACAGAAGAAAAAAAAAATGCAGTAATCACCTCAGTCAGCACAGTTTCAATCCCTCTCTCAATATTAAAACACCTTGAAACAGCTAACACAAGTTCTATTTAAATTTGAAATTAACTTACATTTCATATGCCCTTGCAAGGGCTTGACAAGCTCGCCCCATTCCAACATCATCTGATGTTTGCTGGCATTTTTCCAAGTAGCCATTATGATACTAGACGTTTGAAATCAAACAAAAGCATAACAAACTTATAAATTAATATATTGAAAGTTATAGGCATCACTATCCACTAGGCTCACTAGACTTTCAAAGATTATTTTAAGACACCATCTCTAGTTTGTCTGTTGCTAGGATGTATCAGTAACAACTGAGAAAGATTCCTCTGCTTGGCTGGCCAGCCACCTAAGTGTTCAAAATTATAAAATGGATAGACGCTTGAACAGCTTCAGTGAACTTTCCTTGTTAGGGCTTTCTGTTGAAAGTTTAGCCCTTACTGTGCTTGAAATGTTTGATTAAATTAGATTTGAGGAAGTGCAAAAATTGCTCCAGAATTCTTACCAGAATAGCAGTTTCAGCATCTCCAATTTCTTCATATGCATTTCCCAGTCTGTAGCCAGCTAAGCCCTCCTGTTGATCATCCCCACCTGGATTGTAACAAATAAATTATTAGCAAATTATTAATTTATGCTTAATTAAATTGGATTAACTGGGAATAACCGGAATTAAAACTTTATTATTGCAGTCTACAGCAAACTCTCATCCTGAGTGGCTAGGTGACTAGGTCGGCAGAGGCTGCCTGAAAAAATGAATTAATGAATTGCAGTCTTTGGAGAGAATTTAAAGGTCTGGAAGTGTAACTGTCCTATTTTAAATTTGACATTTTTAGTTGGTCATAATTTTATTAATGTGTTAACGCGGCTTCAGTATCGATAAGAAAAAAATATCCTCTGGAACCCAGGTTAAAAGCAATGAGACATCTCAATAATTTAACATAAAGAAACCTCATCAAACTTTGGAGCAATCCTCTAGTTGGTTTAATAAAACAAATTAAAGAAACACTTTGATCAAAATTACATGGCTCTTTGTGACAATTTTTTTTTTCTTTTTGAACATGGGAGAGTTCTGGGTTTTTTGAGACCTCTTTCATTTCAGCTAACACTGACCAGTCATTCTCAGATTACAACCCTGAGACAATGAAACTAGGTAAAACACATGTGTATAGAGCACTTCCTCAGAAATGTAACAAGGAAAATCTCCCAGTCGAATGAGCATGAAATCAGCAAGTTTCCATATTTCTAAGAATGTTATACAGTTAACACTTACTTTCTTTAGCCATTCCATATGCTTTCAATAAATACTCTATGGACTTCATCAAATCTTCCTCTTTAATCTTCAATCAAAAATGATGTCTCTCAATAATCATGACACTTTTCTCCGACAAGTACCCCTTTTAGAATGTATTGTAACTTAGTGCAATTCAATGTCTGCAGCACGTCATTATTCAGAAGAGGGAGAGGGCAAAAGGATTAGAACACTTTGCCATCTTGCAGCAAAACAGATCCTTGTTTTTACACAGCTAGATTTGTGCCTTAAAAAGTTCTGGGTTTGGGAGACGTGCCATAATTTCAAGCACAACCTTTACAAGTCCATGAGAAACGTATGAAGTACATTAGAAATGCCTTAGTAGCTAGACAACCTACAATGCAAGTTTGTGCTTGGAAGGAGGGAGTCCCATTATAAAAAGACAGAAGACAGTGCATTTACAGTTTTAAAAGGGATGCACGTGTCTAAACTAGACATGTGAAAGGGATACCATTTGTCAATAAAAAGTATATATGAAAGGGGTACCTTTTCTGGAAAGGCGTTGGACCTTAAGGCGGAGCCTCCAGATATAAAACTTTGTTGACTACCCCCTAGGGTTTGTGCAGTAAACATTTTGAGATCAATAAAAGTTTGTTGAATAGCATGTACTTAAAAATGTAATTGCTATATCTTTGTTCTTCTTGTTCTTTTGTTTTCAGAACGAAACAACAGCAACTTGAAGTTTACCTCATCTGAGATAGTTGTATAGACTCTTCTAAGGTGTTCACAGGAAAGTGAATGCAGGTTTTCCCCACTGTCTGTCTGCCACAGACGCCCTTTTGTCAGGTTATAAAATGATTCTAAATACTCAACAGCCTTAAAGAGATCACCTAAAAATAGAAATATGGTATTGTATTATTGTACTGCAGCGAACAAAATTTGGCAAATTCATAATGAAGATAGGTACCAAGAAAACTTTAATCTCACATTATTCTTTTAAACAGAATACTATAAGTAAAAAAAAAAAAACAGAAATAATTTGAATGCTTTTTCCCATTAGTAAACAAAAGCCACCCCCAACCCCCCACCCCATGCCCCCAACCCTGATGTTGGTGGGTAATACAAAACAAAAGAGGTAAAACTGGTGGGTAATACAAAACAAAAAAAGTAAAATCAGCACAGATATTTTGGAAACTGGAATTCTATTTTCTGTTAGTAATCAAAAGTCCACCAGGATCTTGGTGGTTGAATTTGGAGAAAATATCAGGTTTTGGTGAGAAACAAACAGCTGTGTGTAATGACAAATACCCTTCTTTAAAGCAGTTGTCCACATTTAGTGGGTTCAACTCACTGAATCCCGTGCAAAAACTTGCAGCAAAATGTGATTTCAACAAAAATTTAATTTGTACATGTGCTGAACGCCATTTCAATGTACAGGTAGTTTTTGCTCAAAAGAACTCTCTTACATGTACTTCGAAATATTATAACACTCATAAGTAAATAATTTTGCTCACCTCTCTTTTCAGAAGCTAAACCCATGTTACAGTTGGCCTCTGATTCTTTTCTCCTTCCATCTCCTCTAATTTTCAGGCTTGTTTTCAAACAAGAGCTGTAGAAATGATCAGACAGCCAAAAGTCCCCAGTTTCTTCAAAGAATCTTGCCAACGCCAATACGCTGTGGTAGACTTGGTCCATCTTTCCTGTTTACATGTAAATATATTAATTTCATATAATGAGATTTACATAAACGATGATCTTTATTACTAACCATGCACTGTACAAAAGCTGACCTTGTGTAAGCACAAAGAACATGCTTTAAGGAGTGATAACTCAAATGAGGTGTATGTGTTTCAGGTAAAAGCCGTTTTTAAGTTAAACCAGAATATATGTAATTTATTATTCTAATATTATTTGCTTCATTCCAATGACTAATTAGGGCTAGGAGACTAAGGAAATATTTAATCACTCTAGGTTCAATACTAATTTACCCTCCAAGAGGGGGGGGGGGGGGGGGCACTGCCATATATGGGCTATATAGGTATGTGTCGCTATGAAGGGTATGGTTTTCAAGCAGTTTACTCTAGGATAGGGTATATAAATCAGAACATTTGGGTCTAGAATTGGGTATCATTTTTCAGGAAACTGATCAGTTGGTTGAAGATGTTATCTAGACTAGGGAAAAAGCTGCTCTAGGATAGGGGGGATTTGGGGAGTTTACTCTAGTATAGGGTAGCAAAATTTAGCTGAACTAGCCCTGGTATAGGTTAAGGGTTCCAGGGTCCCAGCAGCACATCCCCACCAAGAAATTCCTAAAGTACACCCCCCTTGCCCCGGGGTTTACCCTATACCATTGTATTTGATAAACAGGTAATATATAAGGCAACTTGAACACTGATGTGGATCTGCTACTGCACATACATACACTGTACATGTACAAACAGATGCCAGAACAAAGGCAACACATTCTACTCCTTTCTTTCAAGACCCCGAGTATTGGGTTTGAGCCTGCAATGGCCCGTGTCAGCAGATCAGCCTAATCCAACTGAGCTAACCAGGCAGTGGTTTGTGGGATATCAGATAGAGAGTATGGCGTTGATTTTCTCACCTCTTCGCTTTGCAGCCTCAGCTGTTGTAAGATGATGCTTCAGTTGGTCAAGTTTTGCTGGTTCATTTTCCAACAATGGTTGATCAGATAGTCCAGAATCTGTCCCTAACCTGGCAATGTCTGCCTTCTGCTTCTCCATCAGATTAAAAAGCTCACGGAAGGACTGATGGAATCCTTCTTTCAACATGTCGAGGCACAGGTTGTGTTCATATGTGTTGCGGTACCTGTTAAACCAAGATGATACAAAGGAAAAAGTTAGGATTTTCAAATGAATATAATCAAGCAATGCTAGTTTATTCAACCCGAGTGTTATAATTACCGTTAGGACAAGACCAATAATACCAATGATAAAAAGCTTGGTTTTTTTAGAGGATACCCAAAGCAAAAATGGTTGCATGCAAGACATTAGACACCTGTAGAGGTTAGTATCTCTGTCATACATTGTATATACAGTCCACTCTCTCATAGTGACCACTTCTTGTACTGTAAGCGACCACCTAAGCAACCACTTTGTGGCGCACAAAAGGTGGTCACTTATGAGAGAGTTGCTGTATTGTCTCAATGAACAAGATGCACATAAAACAATGATTTTCTAAGTTGAACTAATTTGTAACACATCTGTAATAAATCAATTAATTTACCCTCACGCCATAAAGGTAACTATGAATTATGTAATAATTAATATATACCTTGATTTGTCTACCTCATAAATAAAATAATATTATTAATAATTTACATAATCATACCTTGAAGTGTCTATCTTTTCAGTACTAGCTGGCTTCTTTAGATCAGAAGGAGGACTCCTGATAAATGAGCCCTCAGGTCTTTGTATTCCTCTACTACTGCGCTGAAAAGGACTTCCTATTGATGTACCTTTAGCAGGTGGAGACGGCACATGCCTGATAACCTGCTGTGTGACCTGGCCACCTACTTTGATGGGTGGTAGCTGACTAGCCAGTGAAGCCATTTTGGAAATTTGGGACTACTTCTTTGATTTTGTTACTGAAAGTGACAATAATATTGAGAAGAGTCAAATGTCTTGAATGCTGACTATGATAAAATAAATAGTAAATTGAGGGAGAGTCACTTTGGCCTTTTGCCATGCACAGATTAAATAAATGATTAACCACTCTGTTTTTGTTTAATATTTGCAATTATTGCAAATCTTACAATAATTTTAATTGCAACATTTGCAATGAAACAAGGATCATGGTTCAAAACAGGGACAAAATGTAGTTTTGGTCATTCACATGCTATGAAGGAAATCTAATAACGGAAAAAACCTTTCCACATGTGTTTAGAAATTTACAACCAAGGAGAGAGTAGAGTTTGCAAGCATCAAAGTAGAAGGTAAATGTATGCAGAGCTGTCATTAAGAGGCAGGGACTGGAGATTTTCCCCGGCTACTATGAATGTGACCCCGGCTACTTTTATAAGAAACTAGAAGAAAAATAGAACCAAAAGAAATCCCTAGCTGTTTGATTCCCCACCTACTAGTTGTATTTAGCTGGCAACTTGAAATCTTAGTGAAAACACTGTGTATGTATTACATTCATATGTTTGGGTTTAACACAAAATTACAAAACACATTTGGTAACATATTGTATCACATTTTTAGTGCAGGTCTATGGCTTAGTTCTTCATAAATTTGTTGCCTGTGCCTGTAGGCTGCACTGAAAAAGTGGTAGCATGATTCCTGGAAAATTTTGGGTCTTGGAAAATTTGATCCTGTCTCAAATTTTGGAAGCCTTTGTTTTTGTTCTTCTTTCCACCTTGGGGTCTTAAACTTTCTGCCTCATAATCTCATTCGCCAAATTAAATTGACCCTACAGCAAGGCTGTGCTCTAAGGAAAATTGAAGGGAGCCCAGAACTCTGAAACTGTGAAATCCAGGCCTGAGGGTGCCCAGCATATGATTTGTATGAAGAAAGTAAGATTTTCTAGTCGCCCAAGGGCAAAAGTTAGGCGCCAGGGGCCACTGGGCTCTGCTAGAGCACAGCCCTGCTACAGGGAAATATGCAATCACCTGAATCATGCTGAAAAACGTAAGACTGGTATACAAGACTTGCTGTATTTAAAGCTTAAAGCTTAAACTTTAACTTAACTTTCTACATATATTTTTCTTAAATGTGGAATAAAAGTTGTTATTTCAAGTAAATAAGTGTGTGTTTTTCAAAGGAAGAACGGACACCAGGAAAATTAAACAGAGGTGTTCAAACTGGCAAAAGTCATTCTGTACTCATCAAACTGATCTGGCAATTAGAACACTTCTTACAGCAGATCTACCTTAACATTGCCGAACGATAAAGAAAAAACTCCTTATTACCTCCTTAAGTAATATCTCGATCACCTCACGGGATACAATTCCACTTTTTTTCCACTGAAAATATCTCCTCTCTTCGCTTTCGCCATGTTTTTCTCAGCGCCATTAACCTGTGACGTCACTACCATGGCTACATCACAAAACAATCCCATCAATCTTAGCGCTCAAAGTGGGTTTTTTGTTTTTGTTTTTGTTGTTGTTGTGTGCCTTGTTCCTTTCCAACTAATAGAAAAGTCCGCATAGAAACTATAATTTGTTAACCTCCCCTTACAAAAGAGACAATAAAACGGAAAGCTGTGTCTTCTGTGAAATTGGTTAGACCCGTTTTTTTCGCATATTATCTGTTTGGAAATGATTTCAAGTTTTCGCAGCGAAACCACAGGCCACCCTTTCCCTTTATAAAAAGTAGACGTCTACGATACACGTACACCGACTTGCTTTCTTGCAGAGTGGCGATTACCACCCGCAGCACTCCCGCGGGTTTCTTTCCTAGCTCAGGCCGAAAGAGGCGATGGGAAAAAGCTAGGAAGAAAACAGACGATGACACAACATCGTACGAGATCATCCGATCTGCGGATGCCCTGATTGGTTGAAACTGATTCCTCCGTTATGGAAGCCAAAATGGCGGACCCTTCTGGGGAAGGATGGCCTTCCTTTCTTGGTGAAACAATGTCGGATTTGAGAACGAATTTTAACAGTGATAAGGGGATGAATGAGCCCATGATTGACGGTTTCGACGGTAAGTCTTTTATTGTTATAATATCGGCTAGAAACCTTCGCAAAAAGTAACATTTTTTGGTTAGGTAACAAAGGTGATGGACTGCAGTTTCTCTTTGTTTACGCGCCAAATGGCTTTGTTTTCTTAATGAGCGGCAAATAAGTAGATCATTGTATGGCTTATTTTTCTGTTTGAGGATCGATGCATAAGCATTATGGGTTTTTCTCCTCGATCTATAATGTTGCTTTTGGTCGAACATTGTTGATGAATGAGCTGAAGTATGTAAGCTTTAAGCTTATGCTTTATCAGCACGCTTCTCACTACTTCCTTATATTGAAAAGTTAAAAATGTATTTAAATCCTTGCAGACTATATTCTCAATGAATTTGTGTCTATAGACATTTCAAAGACAAAAATAAAAGAAAAAACACACGCAGCACTTGTTACATGGACTTTCACTTTCAGAAGGATATTGCCTTTTACTTCCAAACCACAGCAACAAACATCTTATCAACCTCATGGATACAAAGTTTTGTTTGAAAGGATAAAATGTCGGTCAGGCGGCTGACCTTTGTTCACTGCTCTCGGCACTCGTGTTTTTCACTTGCTGTTGTACTTTTTTTTATATCTAAACATGCAGAGTACATGTGATTAGGTGATATGTAGACTTACATTGTAATTAAAAAAAATTGTACACAAATTTTTTTTTATTTACGTGGTTTTGAGGAACTTAGCAAATGTTTTAGAAGGCTACATCAGTCCTACTTTCTAAAGAAATCTTATGTTTTGGACCTTAATTTACTCCAGATTGATGACTTTATTATTTCACTTGGAAAAAATGTGCTGAACTTAACACTTTAATGACAGTCGTTGTTCTAGTTTCCTCTCTTTAATTTCCTGGGGACTGGATTAAACTGGGGCAGGGTTAATCCTTTAAACCCTAAGATCAAAATTTGAATTCTCATTTGTTGCCCCCATTCATTTCCTACAAAAGAATTGGGGAGAAGTTGATAAAGTATCAAGCAAATTCATCTTGTGTGATCATGTCCTTAATTCTCATGACCACTCTGTTTTACAAAGTATTGATATTACAAGAAGAAATTTGTTGCTGATCACTCTTAGGGCTTAAAGAGTTAAACCAGTTGCAGGCTTTGTTCCCAAAACCAGACCAATACCCAGGCTCTTAAAAGCTACAATAATAATTATTGTAGGGTTGTGTTATGGTGAGTTTCACAGTTTTTGGTCAAGCTAAGCTAGAATTGCGTGTATAACCAAAATATTCTCAGTCATCTGGTGGCATACTTTGGAAACTCTAAAAGAATGATTTTGTCAAAGTTTCAATAAAGAATGATCAGTTTTTGGTCACCCCATAAGTAAGGACCAACACTGGCAAATTTACCTTTGTATGTGAAGCCTCAAAATTATTGGAAACAGTACCTACAAACTTGGAACGGTTCTCTACTAGCAGTTTTGAAAAGCTTTATAAAAATCATCTGCTCAAATGTTAGCCATAGTTTCTTTTCTTCTCAATTTCCAATTAAAACTTACTTTGTAATTATATCTATCGGTATTATCTTTTTCTTGCTTATCTTAAAGTTGGAACTTTTTATTTTGGACTATTTTCTTTTTGGTTTTCATAACAATTCTTGAAAAGTAGGTTGAGTTTGATCGTCTGGGTGGACGTAGTCCTGAATAGGACTGTTGTTGTTGAGAGTGAATGACGTTTCGACAACCTGTGCGGTAGTTATCTTCAGAGTCAAAGTGAGTTGTATCACGCCAGTTGATGGTATCCTACTCTGGTTAGTGATCTGATTGGTCAATGACGTCGCGATTTTATTGGTTGTCTGTCAGTTAAGCCGTGATGTCATTGGCTATGAAGACTCGTAATCAGTAATAATAATAATTTAATAATAATAATAATTTTTATTGGTGTGTTTCGATCCGTCTATTGTCACAGTTAAACAGTCGTCTATTGTTAGTCAAATTGTCAGTTCTCCAGTCGTTCTCTCTTAGTTAGTTTTGCTTGATATCGTCAATAAGTCATTTGTATGGCGCTGGTAGATGTGGGCTATGATTCGGTGGCGTTTGTTCTAAGTTAATTAGTTTAACTTTGTGAATTAGTTTAATCTTAATATTTTTTTTTTTCCCTCCATTCTTTTCCTTATTTATAAATAAGCAGCAGCCAACTCCAAAGCTGTGCTACTTTGGCTGTTGCATACTGATTTAAAAAAAGTACATTTTAAATATATAATCTCTACCATTTCTATTCTATGGTTTCTTGTATTATGTCATTTTTTTCTCTGTACCTGAATAGTGTGAATAAAGATGATGATGATGATGGTTACGAGCAGTGAGACCTCATTTTAAAATACAGTCACCAATGGAAGCAAAATAATTGGCCAAATTAACGGGGTGACCATATTACAAGGCAGGATCAAATTTAGTGACTTTAGGCATCAGCTGTTGTTACCCTTTGATTGAAGAAAACGCAAAGCAGCTGTTTGATTAGTAAATGACTCAGGTTGATGAAATATTTCACAGGCATTTTGATTTCCTAAATTTAGTGTGATTGAGTCGACGTATTAACAGGGAGAAACAATTTTGGAAGATTACACTGTTTTGGATTTGATAATGTAGCCATTGGTCATAACAGTGACTGCCTTAACAAGATCTTTTTCCAAGAGAAAGTTAGGCCATTCAGGGCCAATAAAAATGATAAGTAATAATGAGGTGAGTGGCATGTGTCACTGAGGTCGTGGGGTTCCATGGTACTTTTAAAATTGTGATGTTTTGGATCATTGGCTGCTTACAGGTGGCAGTCACTTATTGAAGCTCTACTGTAAAGCATACTTAGAGTAAGGGAGAGGATAGAAAAAAGGACAAAAATGCTCATAAACATTAAGCACAAAGACTTACACTAATTATTTAAACCTACAACACAAAACTTGCCTTTTGCCTTTTGGCTTTTCTGTGTGCTGGGAAACTCCACAGTATACATAAATAACCCATCCCAAAGGACAATTGTGCCATTTAAACTTGCTTAGGTTATAATTTATTAGCCAAGGAAAAACCATTTTTGACAATTATCTAATTTCATCTACTTGAGACGTTTTACAGTCGAAGTTCTCGTAAGCAACCACCTCGGAAATTTGGAAAAGTGGTTGTAACTAGGGCTGGTCGCTTACAAGAATGAGTTCTCGTAAGTGACCGTATGATAAAACAATAGTGCATGGGTGGTAGCTTATGAAAGCTTCAGAAACTCATTAATGATTCACAAAGAAAAAACAAAAGAAATTAATGTTTAATGAGTTTCTGTATATCCAAACTTTATTGAACTTTTACAAATACAATACTGCACCACTGTATAAGATCTTTATCATTAGTGCAGTGTGCTTTTTCATTGTAGTGTTGATTTTCATGAATAAGACTCGAGTGGTCGATTACAAGAGCTTAAAAACAAACGAAAAGTCCAGTTGGGTAATCCCAAAAGTGGTCATGGTCGCTTACTAGAGTGTTTCATTATAATGTTTAAGTTGCACTTCATACAGGGTTTCACAACTTTAGGTGGTCGTAACTTGAGCTGGTTGCTTACTAGAGTGGTCGCAAGGAGAGCTTCAACTTTACTTGACATTTGTTAAATCTCTTAACTTAACTTCTTTTTTGTTATTTAGAGAGATTTTTGGACTTCCTTTGTGGACCAACTTCAGAACTTAATGGCACAACAGCAGGAGTCAACATAAAGACTGAACCACCAAACTCTGTTCTTTCGCCACCCATAACTCCTCCTGAATCATCCATGGCCATAGATGAGGACTGTTCATCTTTCAATTTTGAAGACTATCTTTCAAAAGCTACACCCCAGCAAGGACAATCAGTACTGTCACTCTTACAATCTCCCATTGCAGTAAAACAGGAGGAGAACTTAAATGTAAATGGTAGTACAGCCCCTCTGCAAAGCCAGAACACAGCTACACAGCAGCTGCTTAATTTACTTCAGGGACAGAAGAACCAACAGGGACTACAAACCATGCATAACACAAGCTTAGAGCAACTTCTTCGGGAACCTTCAATTCTAGCTCCAGCCTCTCGAACTCCTGTTGTCACAGCTCCGCAACCATCTGTCACTCAACAACAGTCAGTTATAACCCAACAGGTAGGAAATGCAAAAGCTTTCACTTTCAATAAACCTGGCACCTGAAATAAACCTGAAAGTATTGTACTTTAAAATAATGATCATTTACCTGCTCCTTCCCATGACTTCTGATGATGTTGCTCAAACTTTGGGACAAGAGAATCTGTATCAATCCTCAGATATACAGTGTACAATGTATGTTGCTTTATTAAAATTAAGTCCGAGCATCTGGCAATAGACAGAGATTCTGTGGTCAGGGAGAAGACAGGGAAGACAAAATTTTTTCTCGATTGGCAAAAATGATCAGCGTACCGAATCCATGCAGTAGTCCTTATGTATTCTACAATGTTATTAATTTCTCCGTTGTGGGTAAAATCCTTACTCAGCTTAGATCAGTATTCAACCTATTTTGGTTGAGAATTTCTATTGTTTGGTTGCCCAAATTATTCATAGGAGACAAAGGAAATATGGTGGTTAACCTGAAATTGGATTTTACCAGGAAATCGTAGCCCTTTAACAATAAAATTGTACCTTAATATTTCCAATCCCATTCACTGTACCTGTGAGCTAGTGATGTTTACAATAATAATAGCAGATAATGATAAGAGGATAACGTAATGAATTCTGCAGAAAAATCAACAGAAAGAAGCTCTAAATAAAGTTTATCCCATAAGCAAATATGAGGATGGTGTGAGGTGCTGTGAGGCTGGTGGAGCCCTAAACTGCGGCCAAGTGCATTGTGTAACCTCAATAACCCTGAGAGTGGCATCCACCCAGGCACTGTCTTGCTGCTAATCATACATATCATAATAAACTTACTGTAGGGGGGAGAGGGTGGGGAACAGAAAAGACACTTTGCACAAATGAGCCACAACAGGCAACAACATGCAATGGCTTGACCTCAAGAGAATGGATGTGAAAAGACCCAAAATCCCCTTTGACACAATTAGGGTGCCCCGCATATCTCTGATGAGAGACAGCTAGCCAGCCATTTCACGAGTTTAACTTAGCCCAAATTCCATTATTTTAGCCACATAAGTGATGGGGTACTGTTTAAAGTCCTTTTTGGATGTCAAGGAGGTGGTGCTCCTGATATACAATGTAGGGTTTCATAGATGAGGGAGAGGGAAAACGAGGGAGTAGTCCGGGATGATCTTTTCACTTTGTTGACTGGTAACCTTGAAATAAACTTATCTGATCTTGTTGTACCTTCAACAGACTCCACAAACTACTCCCCAGCTTTTGCAGCTTTTGATACAGCAACAGCAGCAACAACAGCAGTTGCAGAAACAGCAACAGCAGCAGCTGCAACAACAATTATTGCAGCCCAAACCACAGCCACCACAGCAGCCTGCTCAGCCTATGTTGAATCAGACTGCTATCCTCCAGCAATTATTGCAGCACCTTGGTGTGTGGCCAACGCAGCAGCCTCCATCAACACCACAGCAACAAGTGGTGGTTTCTGAAGGACAGTCATCACCACAGCAGCAAGTTCCATCGCCTGTGTCTGTGTCCTCAGTGTCGTCAACACCAGGATCCCCTCTCCAGCCAACTTCTCCTGTTTCACCTGTTAAAGTGAATGTCCAAGCTTCAAGTCCACAGGCACAACAAGTATGTTGAGGGTTTTTACAGTTTATTTTGTGAGCAAGTGCCTGTTAAATAACAGAAACACTGTTGGAAGCTCCGGAAACATTGCTTGGTGTGCAAAATGAAGCATACAATGTAGTTCACGAAGCCAAACAAACACACTTATTATTTTATATTATCTAATTTTGTTCTTATTTGGTATATCATACTCCTTTTGAGCACTGACACAGGAAAAATAACAGATTCCCATTTTTGGATATTTTAGGGTATTTAAAGAATACCCACAAAAATCCCAAATTTGGAAGAGTGAGACAAGTCCCAATTAGGGAACTTGGTTGGGAATTCCCTGGTTGGGACTTGTCTCACTTTGCCAAATTTGGAATTTTTATGGGTATTCTTTAAATTCCCTAAAATATCCAAAAATGGGAATCTGTTATTTTTTCCTGTGTGAGAATCCTTGAAAATGTGCAAGTTCAAAATAATATATGACCCTTAACCCTTGGACTTTCAATTGCAGTTTTAAAGAATATACTGTAGTTGTTTAGGCATTTGACTGTGCTAAATGGCTTGAAAAGTGTTGATTTTCTTAATGCTGGGTAACTTTGTTGGGTATTGCAAGCTGAGGCTATTTTTGATACTGGGCCCAGTTGTCTGAAGACCAATTAGCTCTTAACCTAGGGTTAAATTTAGCCCCGGTATCTTTTCTTTTGTTCAAAAGCATTTTCTGGGATACTTTTCTCTGATATTTTTAATAGCATCCAGTCATCAACTTGTTGACAAAAAGAGTTAAACAGAATTTACTTTTTAAGCTTACATATCTGACTTCAAATTTTGCGCTAACCCTGGTTTATCTTAACCCAGCTTTGAACAACCCAGCCCTGGTTTTCTTTTTCAAGATTTACCAATATTTAGTAAGTCCAAATTAAGGCTCTGCCTTAGAGTCAAGTATTTTCTCTCCAAGTAGTACTTGTATTACTCACAGTCAGTGGTTAAATAACAACTTACATCATTTCCAGTCTCAACTCCAAACTCAAGTTGTCAAGTCAGAAGCTCCTGCAACTGTTATCGGAACCTTAGACTTGAGTCAGTCTACACTTCAACCCACCCTGTCTCAGGGCCCCAATGGTGTTCTAACAGCAACGATACCCATTGTTTTGGATGCTAACAAGATACCTATAAGTCGCCTGGCCAACTCCAAGGGACAAAGTGGTGTTAAAACTGAAAAGCGCTCAGCTCATAATTTGATCGAGAAGCGTTACCGAACTAGTATCAATGACAAAATTGTGGAGTTGAAAGACCTTGTTTGTGGGCAAGATACGAAGGTAGGCTTAGTTAAGTCTCAATACTGATTTCTTGATTGAGCTGATGTTATGTTATAAAAGCAACATCTTTTTGGTTACTCAATACTGATTGTAACAAAAATGATTTTTTGGAAAGCTTTCCTTCTTGATTATGTATTCCCACGCTTTCTGTTCACTAATTGTCTGTTTCTTTCTATTTCAGATGAATAAAGCAGGTATTTTGAGGAAGGCAATAGAGGTCATTCATAAACTTCAAAATGATAATGCACGACTCAAGCAGGAGAACATAGCTCTAAAAATGGAACAGCAAAAGAGAGGTGCATTTCTTTCCAAACTCATTGAATTAATTTTCAAATACACAACATCCTTTTATTAAATCAACTTGAATTTGTTGAATGTATAATTATACCATTGTATAGTCATGAACATGAGCTAGAATCACCCCATGGCTCACAGTTGCATGCAGCCTGGTTCCACGTGAAATAGGTAGACTGTTTTTTTAAAGTATTGGTCAAAGTTATTCTGCAAAGCAGCAGCAAAGCAAAACTCAGAAAGCTGAGTTATGCAATCACATGGAAGCCCTTGTAGACCTGCACAAGCCTGCACAAGCCTGCCTGCCTGGGGCTCGACTGCTGATTCACTAGTGAAGTCTCAAGGTTAACCTTGCCTAAGTTACAATTTACTAGGCAATTTTGCATGATCGTACTCCTCCTCTTCATAGGTAGCTAAAGTGTCAAGTCTGTCCCCATTAGGGAAAGAAATGTTACCTAGTCAGGCTTTTTTGGTTTTATTTTCCTTTCATTTCCAATAAAAAAGTTTGGGGGTTCTTGCTCATAGTAGCCCAACATTTTCACCTGTGTTGTTTTCAAACTGTGTGAGCAAAAAAGACTAAAAATTCACTGTGAATCACAACACCTGGCAGTTGTGATAATGTATAAACTCATGAGCCTTTAAAAATCCTTTAGCCATGTGACTAAAAATGACAACTGTAAACAGTCGACATATTTTTCATGGATTGTGGGTCTTTCTCTTTGCCAGAAACCATCAGTGAGCTTGTAAGGAAGCAAAAGGAACAGCAGACAAAACGAGAAGTAACAGAAGATACTGTCATGACTGAAACATCAGCCACCCAGAAACAAGACAACAGTGACGTGGAAGAAGTCAGCAAGACCAGTAGCATAATACCAAACCCATTAACTCCACCCACACCTGACTCTCTTACAAAAGACAAGACACAAGTCAAGGTGGAGGCTCTTCCTGTCAGTAGCTGTGGAATGATGGATCGCACTCGTGTAGCTCTGTTTGCCTTCATGTTTACCTTCTTGTTCATTAACCCACTGAGTTATGTCTTTCCCCAACTAGACAAAGGTACAGCATTATTTTCTCTCCTAGAAGGACGTATTGCCATCAAAAAGTTTTGAAAGTCCCTCCATTCCTTAACCCATTTAGTTTTTAGTACAAAAAACCTAATATCCAACCCATAAATTATTGTTAACATTATGATAATTTTTCACAAAAATAATAATTATGCAGGAATTCAGACCTCTCACATTTTGATAATTACCCAGGACCTTTGTTTCCTTGCCTTAAGTAATGATTTAGTTACCAGATAACATGTATCCACCCTTTCCCATTGGACAAGTGAGGTTAAAAACTTAGGCTCCATTCACACCAAAGCTTAAACATGCTGTTTGGTTGAACATGGTTTAGATTAATAATTTGTTTTCTTCATGAAATCTGCTTACTGTACTTTTATCAAATGCAAATTTAGTGCAATTACATAACGTGTTAAGGTTCATTTGAATTCTGTGCAAAAGCATGTGTTCTCATTTTCAGTTACTGCTTTTCACTTCTTCCTTTCCTGTTTCTTTGGTGTGAATGGAGTATTACATCTACTTGCCCCGGAAAAATGGACAGGACTTTCTTTGAGCCCTGTATCCATTCCAGTCTGTCTATTAATTAAATTTAAATTTTCTGTTAAGTCCAAACGTTTCGTCCCTAAATGGCAATGAAACGTTTTAAAACTTATGGTAAGCTGCATGTAGCTTTCTGTTTAAATTCGTTTAGAAATACTGAAGTGACTTTTTCATTCTTTCATCAGACCTGCTATTCTCTAATTCGGAAGTAAATGAAAGGCACGCATCGCATGCTGGTGCAAGAACCTTGAATTCCATTGGCAGTGCCAGTCTTGTACCACAGGATAACTGGCTACAGAGTGTTGCTCTGTTTGCAATCAAATGGTTGCTTCATGGAGTTATAGCCCTAGCAGTATTAGTGCGCATCTTTGTATTTGGTGAGCCTGTCACACGACCACACTCTGACAATGCTGTGCTGTTTTGGAGGCATAGAAACCAAGCAGAAGCAGATCTTGGCAAGGTACTTTAACTGAGTGTAGCAGAAATTATTATTGTTCTGTAGCAAGATGATTAAACTATTTTCATAATGTCATGAGTATAAAAAGTTTCTGAAAGATTGGTCAACCTGATGAAGTACAAGCCATGTGCAGGTGCTGCTGTGTTGGCAGCAAATCTTAGCCACCACACAGCATGTCTTAAAATAGACCCAGTTTCCAGATCTATTTATTTTTTAACTTTTTACATGGTCAAGTTAGTGAAAATCTGTTAAAAAGAGTGCCTTAAAATTTGCTAAGTTTCCTAATGTGAGAGTGATTTGCTGAAAACTAACAAGGATATGGCTCTGCAGAGTCACTAATTTTTCCAGACTTTGTACAGTGGAGGGCAAGTTTGTACCCCTTCCTACACAAACACTGTCATTTTTAAAAGTTGAAAATACCTTGGAAGGGTCCCTTCCTAAAAAGAAAAGGGTTTCTTCACTTCTCTCAGCCTAATGCATTGCATTAATATTTCATCAATTTAAACTACATTGGTGTTTGGTCAAGAAAAGCTATTGAATTTGAATTGCTGAAAGTGAAAGAGGTTTTAGACGGTGGTTGATTGTTGTTTCTTCTGCCATTATGTTGTTATAGAGCTGTTTCAAATTCATATTAGCAATGACCAGTCTTTCAATAACGACCGTTCATGATCTTTCTTCTTTTTCTCTCTCTTGTTTTTTTTTTCCTCAGGGAGACACCATGTCAGCATCAAGGCACCTACAGATCTGCCTGACAGCTCTGAAACGCCCACTTCCAGTCTCCAAGCTTGATGTGGCCTGTGGCCTGATTTGGCAGGTAATGCGTCATATCCTGCACAGACTATGGATTGGATCATGGCTTGTCTCTGCTGCTGGTGGGATTAAGCTACGAGGCAGAAGCAAAGATGACAAGGAGCATGTTAAACTCTCTGCAAAGGATGCAGCCATGGTTTATCATCAGCTTCATCAACTGAGTCTCACAGGTGAGCAGTGATCAATGTATGGAAGCTTACATTAAACTGCAGGCATCAAAAGATAGAAGAGATCGATGGATCAAGGGTTGGATCGATTGCAGTTAAAAAATGCTGGCCTCAAATTTAATAAGTGCTGCGGTGCTTATTCGATAGACTTTCTCAAAGCCTGTTTCTGGTTTTGGCTGTTTAGGTGGTCAGCTGGGAAACAGACTTTTCTTGCCTGCAGCGCGCTATTTTTTTTACAATGCACAGACTGGTTACTAGTATTGTTAATTGGGACATGTTGTTTCTGACAAGAAAGGGTTGAAGGTTTTCTTGAGGCCATGTTAGGGTAAAAATTCCAACAAGCAACTTGGCCTTAAAACAGTGATGTAAGACTAGATAAAATGGCGACAAACAACATAAAATTGGGAAAAGAAAGGTTTGAAGGTTTTCTTGAGGCTATGTTAGGGTGAAAATTCCTACAAGCAATAAAACTGTGACATAAGACTAGATAAAATGGCGTCAAACAACATAAAAATGGGTTAAATACTGACATGCCTTACTCCTCGAAACGTGAAAACGATTGTATTTAAATTCAGACTGGGGACATACAATGTACATACCCCCCCCCCCCCCCCCAAGAGGTCTTCTTTCTTAGCTATTCTTAACTTCTCTTATCAAATCCAAGCTTATCAACCAAGCATAACTCCTTTTAAGTTTGTCAGTAAAAAAAAAAAGGGGAAAATAGGCAAATTAGTACTTCATTTATACATTCCAAGGCAAGAAAATCATCAGTTGCTATTCAAGCGTAGAGGTGATTGAGATTTCATATTGTGCTACATGTAACGTTTTCCTATAAAGTCTTTCAGTGGGATCATTTTGTGTGTTCTAGGTCATGTGTCCATGGATGGCTGGCGTTCATCATTCCTTGGCCTGGCAGCTATGAACTTGGCAGAGTCAGCCGATAAACTCGTAAGCTTTGAAGTCCTGTCCGAGATCTACGTATCAGCTGCAATTCAAATAAGAAGTTCATTTCCTGATGGACTTCACTTCATTGCGGTAGGTTATGCCACTCTGAGTAACTGCAAGTAAGGCTTCATAGATTTACTTAAGTCAGGATAAGATCGGCCTGTGTTGCAGCTGGCCTACACTTCGTCTAAATCATTTGTATAATAGCCCAGGCAGTGTAGAGTGTCTGGAACAAAGGCTAGGGGAAGATACGCTTTCTTAGCGTGAGAAAACAGCTGACATTATGCGATGCAGCTGGTGGTTTCCTAATGAAATGACGTATGAGAAAGGAGTGCAGAAATTCCATACTGATGATGTGTCACTACCCAGATCTTAGTAGTGGCACGTCATCAGTATGGAATTTCTGCGCTCGTTTATCAGACCTTAAACCACGGGTGGCTGTTTTCTCATGCTAACACTTTGTCAGACCTTGACTTAATACAGTCAAACTTCAGTTCATTAAGTTGCCACCTATGAAGTGGCTACCCTGTATTAAGTGGCCAGTATACACAATCCTGAAATAACTTAAATTAAACCTCTGTACCTCTCGAAATAAAAATTTCTTGTTCTTTGTTATCTACCAGAGGTACTTTCTTAGTCGTGCACAGACATCTTATGGAGCCAGCGGCAAAACAGTTCCAGCTTCTCTACAGTGGCTTTTCCAACCCAAGGGACACCGTTTCTTTGTGAGCAGAAAATGGTCGTGTAAAGCAGGAGACAGCATGTGGGCCAGTGTCAGTAATAAAGGTAAGAGCTACAATGTCTTGAATAAGCGGGTTGTCAGTTACTGAGAAGTTAACAACCTGTGTCTCTAAATGGAAGTGGGTGTGCGGGATGTCCAGGGGCTTCCACTTTTGACAAAGCCAGCTACTGGACCGAGTTACACCCCCATGGCTGGTAAACCTGCACCTTCCAGCCATGAGCCCCCATGCCAGTGGAACCAGGTTCCTGTCACACTGATTAATCAGTGGAATAGTAAAGGAGGGGGGAGAATAGGGGTAAATGCATATTCCAAAGGCTAAAGGAAGCGAGTAGCTTCCAGGAAAACGCTGTAAGCACATGAAGCTGATGCGCCGCCAAAACAGTACTGCACTCCCACGCTAATCCCGTGGGCAAAGCATGGCTGACCATGCTTGAGCCACCACACTGACCCCTGACTGACATCAAGAAACTGCACTCCTTGTTGTTAACTTCTTTAAATTTCATTTAACTTCTGAGAGACCTTTGCCAAAATCTCAAACAGAAATGTTTTACGTCTGCTACTTGTTTGCCACCGTTAGTCTCGGATCCTGGATCCTTAGGTAAAGGTAGCAACTGAGGGAACAGTTTAATCTCAGTTTCTGATAATAAGAGCAGTTGATGGCTTCTAATGATTATGGGTCATCCTCCATGTGTGGCCCCTCTCAACCACCTACAATGTATGCAAAATATCCAAATAAATTTACCGAGGATGACACTTGTCCGTTTCGCCGTCGTCGGATCGTATGGTCCCTGGTGTTGGGAAGCGAGTGCTCTCGCTACTACCGCGCCATCCCCGCTCCCCCATTGTTCATAACTTTATTCATTTACAACAACAACAACAAATTTTATTGAAAATTGGAGAATAACTAATTACATTACTTTCCCACCCGCAAATAGCTTATAAACTAATCGAGGCGGGGGGAGCTGAAGACATATTACAAAACAAGATTTAAATGTAGATGGACTAAATAACAGTGAAGACACTACTATACAGTAAATAAAATTTAAACTAACATAAAACAAGACAAGGACATAACGATTACGAAGAGAGGCTAACCTAAAGTATTAAATAACTTAATAAGACGGGAGACTTCGACATAATCATCTTCTGACCGCAAGAAATTTAGTAATAATTCCTTTATTTTTTTACGAAAGGACGAACGTGTAAGTATTTTAATCCAATAAGGAATAGAGTTCCAAATTTGGGCACCGATTCTCGTGAAAAAGGCATACATTTTATCGGTTCCAGAGAACTTAACATAAAACGAGTCGCTAGAGACAGATCTTGTTCTGTAGTTTCATTTTGCCTTGGTGTTGTTATTGTTTTATTTGTTTTAAACTAGGACGTTTTTTTTTTCATCAATAACTGTTGATTGGTTTCAGTTGATCCAATTGCCCATGTCAGCCAAGCTTTCAGGGAGCACCTTCTGCGCTATGCACTCTCCTCTATTGTACTACCCACCTCCAGTGATGAGAACTCATCTGGTAACGAGAGTGCTCGTGATGCCCTGCATTTCCTGCACATGCTGAATGAGTGTGCTTCTACCAGTAGAGACTCTATCAACATGTCATCATCATCATCATCATCAGCTGCTGTCAGTGATGATGAGGTGGCCAAGTGGTGGGTAGCAGTAGGAATGGTGGCTGTTCACTGGCTGAAAGGCGAGGATGAAGCTGCCGAAAGGTTTTACAGTACCGTGGAAAGCGTTCCCAAGAGCTTGTGGAATGCAGAGTAAGTCTAATTAGTTTTCAGTTTCGTTTGTTGTTTGGTATTGGGGAGCTGAAACAACCACAACAACCACAACAATTTTTTTTATGAGCAAAACAACAGCTCTCCTAATGCGACGTTTTATTGAGGACCCGAACATACGACGGTGACTTTCCTTTCTCTGTTTGAACCTGGATAAATTTTCTCAAGAATTCAACTCCAAGAAAAATCGCCTCTATTTGACAAATCGAGCGGTTCCAAATTGACGCGATGTAGTTTGAAAGGACGTAAATTACTTTTTTATCGACGTTTTTACTGCCGTCGTCATCGTCGTTGCTTAAGCTCCCTATTCTCAGGTAGTATACATACGTGCGTGCATTGCGATCTGTCCCCAAGAATATCGGGGCTTAGGCCTCGTCTACACGTGTCCGAATATTTTTGAAAAGGCCACGTGACGCGTGTCCCCCGTTGCGCGTGTTTCGCGCTCCTCGCTCGTTTGCGGTTGCCTTCACTCGCCTGAAAAATGCGAAAAACTAACGCCTGTTCTACAGGCTGAAAAAGGGTCAATCTCTGAGCCTAGAAATACCTGAAAAGTATAGAAATATCACTCGCGTGAATTCGTTCAAAACGGAGTTATCAGAAAATTATAGGTTGGACTCTTGTGTGAGTTAGGCCTAGGCCAAACGTTGAACTTTTTATGAGACGAACCAAACTCTGATTTGAGTCGACTTATGTTAAGTTAAGATCGTCTGTTGGGGCAGACGTCAAACTTAGAACGCGTCGAACCAATCAGCTGAATCAGACCAAAAAGCAATTTTGGCCGTCCAGTGGGTGTTAGGTAATAAATTTTCTCCGGAACGAGGCTAGATATAATATATAATATATATTTTTTAAATTATTAGTTTAGTTCGTCGCATTTGAAGATCGAAGTTTGTCCCGGAGACGATCATCAGACGTTCTATCCGTCTGCTTCAGACGGATAGAACGTGTTGGACGATCCAAACTCATTCAGGGGACCTTAACTGAGCCAGAAGTCGAACTTTTCATGAACTTAACTCACTAAGTTTGGTTCGTCTCATGAAAAGTTCGACGTTTGGCCTAGACTTTGGTACAATGGATCCTCTTCTCACACGGCCCTTGTAGAGAGGTTTAACCCTTTAAACCCTAATATCAAAATTTGAATTCTCATTTGTTGCCCCTATTCATTTCCTATAGAAGAAGTGGGGAGAAGTTGATAAAATATCAAGCAAAATCTTGTGTGATCATGTCCGTATTTATCATGACCACTCTGTTTTACAAAGCATTGATATTACACGGAGAAATTTGATGCTGATCACTCTTACGGCTTAAAGGTTTAAACAAGAGTCAATTTATGGACTGTGGCTGTTAGTGGATTTTCGATTATATTAATTAAATTATCTTTTGAAAACATTGTTTCTCTTTCAGAGACCCTGTGGCAAACTCCAGAAATCCATTAGCAAAAGCAATTCTAAGAGCATATCTAGCCAAGAAGCGAATCGTTAAGGGAGACTTGACACCTGACTCGCTTGAAGATTGTTTGCAGCTGTGTTGGAAGTCCGGTGCTCATTTGGCGGAAAGCATCAACCTTGGTTCCTCGCTTCATCACTCCGGCGTAAGCCGGCTGCATCAGCTGGCACAGCTGTTGTGCTGTGATTGGTTGTTAGGTACTAGAAAGGATATCTGGGAGTTCTCGCAAAAATCGAATCCCAACCAGTCAGTCGATCCTGTGGAACTACGGTCATTTCAGAGTGATCTTGATAGCTTGCAGAAACTCACTCATAATGTCCCTGCGGCACTTCCAAGGGTAAGGCGCAGAATCTTGTATTAATTGTACTAACAAGGCTGGGTTCTAAAATGGAGTTCTAAGCTAAGAACCTCATAAGGCTTATGTATGTAATAGTTTTTTTTACTGTGAACGGTGCCAAAAACACATAACATGTATTTGCTTAAAACAAACCAGATAGGCCGTTTCAAACGTCGAACTGTACTTGTGCCGAATCTAATGCAAATTTTCTCCATTAGCATCAAATTCCCGATCGACGTTTGACACGTATCTTTGTTAAACTTCGACGTAGATGGGTGTTCGTTTCAGCTCCCGGTGCTCGTCTCACACAGTTTCTCATCTTCCGCTTTAAAAATTTGTTTACTAAAGTAAGTGGCGACAAGTTGCAACTTTCCTTTTAGACAGGACTTCGTACCAATTTTCTGTTGCATCTCCACGAAAAATCTCAAAACGTTTTATAGCAGAAGTGCATAAGGAGTTTATGCGCTAACAAGGACGGCCTTGACATAAGCATAAACTTGAGAACAAGAATCTCAAAACCTTGCGTTCTTCTTCTGCTTATGCTTATGTCACGGCCGTCGTGACCAGTGCGTATTAAAGCTTCTATACTCATCCTTATTCTTATGCTTTTGCTTATGTCACGGCCGTCGTGACCAGTGCGTATTAAAGCTTCTATACTTATCTTTATTCTTATGCTTATGCTTATGTCACGGCCGTCGTGACCAGTGCGTATTAAAGCTTCTATACTCATCCTTATTCTTATGCTTGCGTTATTCTTACTCTTATGACCGTGCTCATGCTTGTGCTTGCGTTACTATTAAGGACAGGGTCACAAGGATTAACGCTAAAGTTTTCTTTTTTGTATTTTTTTAGCTTTATTTGTACGAGGCTGTAACACGTCTAATGGCAGGAGCTAACCCTACAGAGACACATCATTTGCTACAGAGGAGTACACTAAGACAACGAGTGGTCACCTCCTGTCACCATGAGGGACATCACCATGGAGACGCAGGTACATTAGCACTGATAAATACTATGTCTATTTTCTCCTTTATTTCAAAATAGACACACTTGCATAGAGATTTTGTTTTCGCCCCTTGTGTCATTAAATAAAGAACTTTAGATCCGAGCACGAGAAAGACTTCGAAGAGGAGATTTGACTTGTTTAAGTTTTTTTTCGCGTATTCTTAAAAAATACACACCCTGTTAACACCTTTTTTTTTTGAGGAGGTTAAGCCCTTTTCTCATCGCAAAATGATAAAAAGTACTAACATTTGATAACTTGTTACCGTCGTCACTACGTCATTAGAGACTGGCCTTAGATTCGAGAACGAAGATGACTACGAGTACGAGATTTCTCAATTCTAAGTAGTGCGCGCGCATGAACCAGCGTCATTTTGGTGTGAAAACGTGTTAGCCGTCGTCATTCTACTACGAGTTTTGAGCTTTTAAACTTTTTTCTTGTGATAGTTTAATGGATCTAAAAAAACTTCGTTTCCTCCATGTACAGACTATGAAGAAGAACGCACTGGGGTAACAGGAGAGCGAGAGAAGGCAGCGGCCCTCATGATGGCTTGCCGACATCTTCCACTGCCATTTTTATCCGGTCCGTGCCAGAGGAAAAAGATGCTCGTCGAAGCTGCAACTTCCCTGGAAAAAATCGGTGACAAGAGAGCGCTGCAGGAGTGTCAGCAACTCCTGTTACAGCTTAATTCAGTAGCAGCTATTGAGTAGCAAACGGTTTTTCTCTCCCCTCAGTTTTTGTCCGAGGTTAGAGCATTTCAATCCGTTCTTTTGCTTTAAGTAAGTGAGTTCGTTATGCATTCTCGTGCTATTAAAAGCTGCATAGAGCAACGCCATACACAATGTTGCAGTTTGTTTTAGTTTTCCGAAACTTATTCCACTTGCAACCTGAGGAGATTTGGTCATCAACAATGGACTGACCTAAGCCTCTTTCCTTGCTCGTTTCCTCCTTTTTCGCGCGTGTCCTCCTCTGTCGCGCGCATTATTCATCTCGCGCTTGCTCCTGCCATGCGGGCTAGAGAGAACGGAGAAAATCTTTCCAATCAAAAAAGGAAATTAGTTGGATGATATGCGTTATGTTACATTGGTGAAACGATCATCAATCCCTCGTGGTTATTAATTTTATTTATACCAGTTATTATTTTTGAGTGAAGATTTATTTTATTGTCTTGAGTGCCATGAGTAAAAAGAAACCCTATACTAAGTATTTGTTAATCGGGACCTCGTTTAATCATGGCAGATTTCTAAAATAAAGGGTAAAGTGTCTTAAAATGTTTAAAGTCATGCAACGATGGTGTCGGTTTTCGTCAGGCGTTACTTAGCGATTACTTGCCTTTAATCTCGTCCCATGTTTTGGGATATCTCATGATTGTAAAAGACAATGTTATTTGCGAGCGTGAGAAGCCTGTTTTAGTTTTTCGTCCGTGTAGACAAGTAAAAAAGTGAAACTTATGTTTTTTTAAAAAAAGGTATGGTAAGAAAAACAGTCATACATTTTAATAATTAATATATCTTGTAGGAAGTTGAAACAAAAAACGAATAAACTTCTTTTTTCACTATACTACGCCCATATGACGTTTCTTGTGATTAAAGAGCATAATTTTCACCTCATCGTCTGTAGTGCAGACGTTTACGCTAGGAAGACTGGGGAGAGTGGAAAGTGCAATGGTACATGGCCAAACCGCTCCTCTATTGCCATTCCTATGCAACCTCGTCCCCAGGGCTTTTCCCTTAAAAAATGGGTGGCCCCACCCATTTTTTAAGGGAAAAGCCCTGGGGACGAGGTTGATTCCTATGGTGTTTCGGACAGGTGCAATAACCAAATGACGTAATACAAAAGATTGAAAAGAGGATGAACAATACATCACAACACAAAAGCGAACCAACAATGGCTCCCGCAGCCTCTAATGCAGTGCTTGCGCTTCGAACCCCCGTCTCCCCCCCCCCCCCCCGCCTCGACTTCAAAAACAACTAAATCCGGTGCCCTGCTGATGGTCATACAGAGAAAGGAAGTGAAAAAGAATTGAAGATTCACCGAAGCGCATATGATGACATCGTGTTGTTAAGATGAAAGGAAGGTTGTTGAGAGAGCATTCGTTATAACGACAAACTTTATTCGTGGCATTAAAATGAAAAGGAGAAAGAAATTCACTCTAGTTACATTAGTTCCTACTCGAGCTAATCTGATAACCATCCTGTTGGTAACAGGACACGTCACCCACTTCTAACATAGTATTGTTTGTTTTCAGCGTAGGTAGAAAAAGAATCTGCTCAAACTGGCTTTTATTTTTTCTTTCTTTCTTTCTTTCTTTTTTTTTATTTGACGCACTCTTGCCGGGCAAAGAAAGGAAATGATTCGAAGTTAAAACGGCCGGAACCGGCAATCTCATTTCATTTCTTTCATAGATTCCCCACGGTCGGTTTTACAATATCAGTGTAAACCTGTGTAACTAGATTATGCAAATCCAGTTTGATTCACAGAGAGGCCATAGTATACGAGCCACTCAAGAAAAAGAATGGCATTAAATCGTCTTCATGTCGTGAAATTAGGAAATTCACAAATTTTCGACTGAGCAACCTTGGTGTGGGGTAGATAAGGAGGATCACACTGTAATCTCCAATTTCTCAATCCAGTATTAAACTCTATTTTTTTTATCTTGTACGTGACCTTTGTATTACACATCCAAGCTTTCATGTTAAAAATCTAAGCTTTTTCAAAGTATATTTGTTTTTTATGACTTCTCATCTTCACTTATTTGACGTTTATTTTCACAGGATTTGACATTTAAACATGCTACTACTTTTAAGACAGCATTAGTGAAGAATTTCGTTTGTTATTGGAAGCAAACATGTTGAATTAGGGTAATTTCCTCTGTTTAGAAACTTCGTTTATTTTCCCAGCTTTAATATCAGATTTGACTCCCATGAAGCAAATAACAAATGCGAGTTAGCAGACACCACCGCGGTCTACTTGATAGATTTCCTTTCTTAGTTTGTAATTACGTATATGAGAAAGCACTCTCTGTTTAAAGGCATACGTTACAGTAAGTTTTTCAGAAAAATTGCATTGGTTACCGAGGGAACATTGTTCATATATTGACATTTTACGATGTTTAAATAAGAAAGCCAAGCGGTATATAAGAATGCTGCAAATCGAATCAAGCTTGAGGTTGGAAATCATTTGGAGGTGAAACGTATACAGCGGAGCCCAAACAGCACTCTACCGTAAGTAAACGTTTAGTTAAAAAAGTTGAGTCCTTTTTCTCCTTGCGTACCGGATTGTACAAAAACATGACTTACTATTTTAAAGATTTGCTTTTAACCGAGGCGATTTAGGAAATGGGTTTACATATTTAATAAGTGAACAATTTCAGTATTGAAATGGCACATCAGAAGTCCAATAAAAAGATCAGAAATGCTATCCACTATTCACAAAGGCTATGGTCATCTCATTGAATTCAGTGCTGGCGCAAAATTTTAGCTTAAGACAAATATTGGCTTTAATTCATGAATTGTGAAATATCAAAAACACGCGAGCCCAAAAGAAACAATTGCAAACAACTGTATTCACACTTAAATAGCAGTTTAGAAGCACTGACATTTCCTTTTAAAAATATTGTTATAAGACGCGTCTAGGTTTTTACCCGTGAGTCAGGATTGAACAGTCAAAACATGATAATTTAACCGAAACATTGCTTAGAAACCACTATTTGCTGTTTTTAAAAGAGGGACAAGATCAGAGACGGCTTGTATATGTCCTTAGCAGAAAAAACTTCAGGCGTCGATCATGAACTAAAACTCCAAAAACGTGACCATCAATCTGTGAAAGAAAGCTTTTAACTCAGATGGAAGGCATATTAACTCAAACCAAATATCCGTAGTAATTTTTTTCTTATATTTAAACAGATGTGTTGAATTTGCAGCTTAGTGTGTAAACAAGTAGATTGGAAATCATAGACTTGTTTGCCCTACTAGAGTGATGTTAATTGGAATTTAATACACGCACTTTTTCACGCACCCATAAATTGAAACTGGCACTGAAACTGCTCATGCATCAAATTTATTAGTAAATTGTCGGGGGAAAAAAGGTATTTCACGGATCTGCCCGAAAACGAGAATAAAAGACGCCTGTTCCACTTGCTACTTTAAAAACTGTACGGTGTTCGAGGAGTATCACAAATAAAATTTACCATGTCTGATTCTTTTTTTGTCTTCTATGATTTTGCTATCTTGTCTATGATTAAAAGGAAAAATCCTTTTGGTTTTTATTGTGTCATCTTGATTGTAAATTTGTCGCGTTTGATTTCTCCAATAACAATTTTGATTTCCAAAGTTTGTCGCGTTTGATTTCTCAAATGACACCTTTGATTTCCAAAATTTGTCGCGTTTGATTTCTCATATGACACTTTTGATTTCCATAATTTGTCGCGTTTGATTTCTCAAATGACACTTTTGATTTCCAAAATTTGTGACGTTTGATTTCTCAAATGACACTAGAGTTTGATTTGCAAAATTTCTCGATTTTTACTACTAACTGAACGCTTATGTTTTCCAAGTTTGTTGAGTATGCTCTCTGAAATGCGTTTTTGATTGTTAATCTAGGTCGTTTGGTTTCCCAAATGGCGTTTCTGATTTCTAAAATAGTATAATGACATAGATGTACCCACGTGCCAAAATCGTTCCAGACATATTCCCCGATCATATCAATGGTTTTTAAGGACCGCAAATGATGTACAAAGTACTCAAATTCCTTGTATGAATTTTTTTAGGACATGGCATGAATATTTTTTAGGGTTAATTGGCGTGCATAATTTTTTTTTCATTTAATTTTCCCTTGCGCGAATATTTTTTTTGTTTTGTACTTCCCCCCCCCCCCCCCCCTCCCCTAACCCCATAAGTTTTCTAATGGTCCGTCCCTACCTTATATTGTCAGTGTGTATTGTTTCCTTTACATGACGTTGAGAAAATGTCACGACTTCAAGATCGATACTCGGATCCGATACAACATATAAACTCAAAAATACTGTAACTCAGTTTGCCATGCTAGCATGGAAGGTTATTGTTTACAAAGATCCTGTTCATTATTGGTAAATAATGTTTCTTTTCTTACTCTAATTTTGATCGCATCAAAGAGATGTAAGCTTACATAAAACATCGAGCAATAAACGTACATAATAGTGACTAAATTCCATGACAGAACGTAGCATTTTCACGCAATCCTTGGCCTGACATGGCAGCCAAACACGAGAGAGAACAGAAGAGCAAAAGGTCACGTGTAAACTCATCAAACAAGTGGGATACCCCCAGCTGGTTTAAACGCCGTTAGTCGACTTTCTTCCCATCGAGTACTGAACAGAAAGTCGACTAAACGGCGTTTAAACCGCCCGTAGGACACAGAGTGGCTATGAACTAAAGGTAAGGGAGCTTTTTGAATCAATATTTCGCGTGATCATGATTTTTTTTTTCTTAGCGTCAGTAGATTCGAATACATGTGATAAAATTCGAACATTAAGGGCCCGAATCACATGTAATAATGCAAGAAATATCGACCTTCATTATCTTAAAGGCTACTAGCACAGATAGACAAACAAGAAGACTTCATATCTTTAAGATTTTTGCGTTTATTTAGCATCAGATAATACACTAATAATTCTAGTATATTCCGACCAAATGACCTCTGAAGCCCGAACCCACACATAGTGCGCTTGGGCTGCCTGTGGAGAAATCAAACGCGATAAATTTTGTAGCCTGCGTAGCAAGCGGCTCCGCGCGAGTTCGTAAAGAAAACTGGAACGAGAGCAAAAAAAGGAATGAAGGGGGAGGTGGAGGGCCCGCTCCAAATTTCGCGCTATAACTCGACTGGAAACGCTTGCTACGCAGGCTATAAATTTTGGAAATCAAAAGTGTCGTTTGAGAGATCAAACGCGTCAAATTTTAGAAATCAAAAATGCAATTGAGAAATCAAACGCGACAAACTTTGGAAATGAAAAGAAATCAAACGCGTCAAATTTAAAATCAAAATAACACAATAAAAACCAAAAGGATTTTTCCTTTTAATCGTAGTCAAGATATCAAAATCAAAGAAAACAAGAAAAGAATCAGACATAGTAAATTTTATTTGTGATACTCATCGAACACCGTAAAAATGTCCTACTCTTAATGGTGGTGCTACGAACTCCTTGGAGTTTCTCACCGTGGTGAAAGAAAGCTTTTGATCGAGATAAAAACTGATACGCAATGTTACAAAGTCAAGAAGAAAGCTATGTTAAATGATGCAAAAGCTAGTAAATGGAAGAGAAAGACAAAAAATATAAAAAATCTATATCTACAAAAGGAGTTACATTTAAAAAACTAAGTCTTTATATATATGTATATTCTTTTACAGTTTTCCGAATTAAGAATTAAGAATTAAGAAAAAAAGTAATCCTAAATGTTATAAATATCAAAAGTATTAATACTAAAATCTCGCTAGTTCCTTAATATCGATTTCAAAAACGAAAAAATACGAGGCGCGTATTCTTCTCCCTTCAGTTACATTGCGCTGCTGCTGTGTTCTGATTGTACGATCGTCCGTGAGCTCGTGCGTCTGCGCCACTATCTGTTCGACTAGTGGTTCAGTTATCGCAGTTGAAGCTTCTTATTCGGAGGCTGCAATATGACTTGGGTTTGTGATCCCAAGACCACCCACCTTACAGGTAACGCTAACAAGCAACGCTCAGCAGGCGTGCAGTAGCCTGCGAGAACATCCGTTTCTCCTCGCTCTTCGCCGCCGGGGACGAAGAAGAGTGAGGAGAAACGGATGTTTTCGCAGGCCCTAGGCGTGCTGGTGTGCCCTCTGATAGCAGAAAGAAGAAGAAGAAGAAGAAGAAGAAGAAGAAGAAGAAGAAGAAGAAGAAGAAGAAGAAGAAGAAGAAGAAGAAGAAGAAGAATAGCCTGTGAGCAAGCTCTCCTATTTGGGCAAGCGAAGCGAGCCTCGCGAGAACGCGCGAGCTAGAAGAAGAAGAATAACAATAATAATAAAAATAACAATAACAACAACAACGGCAACAACAATAATAAAAACAATGACAACAATCATCATTATTATTACACTATCATAGTTTTTTTGCGTCTTCGACTCAGTCTCGGCCCACTATGGCTCACTATGATAAGGAATGCAAAGGAATATGAGAGGCGTGTAGCCGATATCATAACCAGCAATCTTGACCTTACGCGGGCTTGATCAATAAAGCATATTGGCATGAACAAATGAAATCCCGCAAAGTAAAATAGAAGTAGTAAACATTCTCTCTACCCCACGTATGTGTTTTTATTTAGGGTTTCGTAATATGTAAGAGCATACACTTCCTGCGGCCGGCAGTACGCGATGGTGGGAGGGAATGCTGCACACCCTTTCCGGTTTGGTTTTTGACACGTGAACCTGAAATTAATTCAAGAATTAAGGTCTAATATTTTAAAGTACCTGCAATAGCCTCCATGGTTGTTTCCGTTTTATGCCTAGCAGTCAAAACAACGCTGGAAATGGAAAATGTAACGGGACAGTAAAACTCAGCTTCATCAATATTCCTACCTATTTTTAGTTTTCGCCTTAGTTTATCTTTGAATTTAGTCTTTCCTTCCTTTTACGCTTTAGCAGCGCGCACTGGATCGGCAAATATTGGACAAGTGCTTTTCTTCTTCGTCTTCGTTCTTTGAAGGTGATGTTACATGGGACGATTCGCAACGACGACAATTTTAGCGCAAAGCAGCGTTGCAATGTTGGAACAATGTTGTGACTAATCGAAACAATGTCGCAACAATGTTGCAACGCTGTGTTGCGCTAAAAATAGTCTTCGCGAATCGTCTCATGTAACATCACCTTAAGGAGTTTAGGCCGTTTTACATTGCATGATAAACGCCTTTTTCTGATTTTCAGACTACAAGACGCTTGTCTGAGTTCAACTTCAAAGTTACGTCTGACGTTTTAAAAATGCAAGGTTAACCTCTCTTTTTGAAAGTATTGTTTTGAGCGAAGCCTACCTAACGGCTTTTGATTCAGGAAAAAGCCAGAATGTTGTATGCCCTCATGATCAATCGAGTTCAAATAATCCTGCTAACAATAAGATTAAACCAATTTTCTCTTCGCAGTTTTTTTTTTTTTGCTTGAGAATGTTTTAAATCCGATAAGTTGTACGCCCTCTATTAAAAGGACAACAACACAACGAAAACAGAGGGTCAGATTGCCACAGTCTGGTTGTCCTTGCTATTTTTTAAATAGCTCTCATAAAGTTCTCTTTAACCGTGTTTGCTTAGTCGTACAAACAAATAGTACATAAAATAACTTGTTATTCATGTATTCCTGTGCATACCAAAGTGAAAGTACGTATTTATACAAATCTTTTTTAAAACCCCAGATAGCCTGTCTGCCAACATGATTGTATTGTTTACATTTCGCATATTAACTTAATACTCCCGGGAATTCAGAGATTACGCGCGTTTCAATGCTATGCCGGAAATGCGGTAGAGTATTAAAATTTTAGTTTTTCGTAGCATCATTTTTGTTTGTAGTGTGTTGCGTTTTCAATATCGAAATGCAAAAGTTACGTGTGTTTACCTTAATGGCTGAATTACTATTCGGAGGTGGTATCGGTGCTTTTTTAGCCCTTCAAAGAATGATAGGAAAGTTCGTGGTATGACATGGCACGAATTTGGCAGAAAATTCTCGGGTTTTCCGCGAGATCGAGAGATCGAGTAGGTGTGGTTGGCTAATTATTATTCCGAACACGATATACTCATTCGTCATTAGCAGACAAATCTTGTGATGACATTTCCTGAATTCGTTAGGCAAAAGGAATGACAACGGGGGTGATTTCTTCACAAGATTCACGTTTCACCACGCAGAGCAGAACCAGAGAACAGAGCATTTTAGCAATCTAGACAACCCAAATCATAGTTACGAGTGCAACCGAGGAAGATCCGTATAGGACGGATTAAACTGGAAAAACGTGTAATCAGAGACTGTTGTAATCGATTGGAGTGTAGAATAAGTCACAAGTAAGTGGTTGTTTTTTGTTTGCACATTCACCACCATTTACTTTTGCAGCGATTCTTCCTAAAGCCGAGCTTGCCATGTGCTTCGACTCGCCGCCATAGTCACCGCTTACTTTTTACTGGATCATGGAGGTCAGGTCGACTACTTAAAGCTTTCAAAAGCTTTGCACTTCTCAATGCTGTCACATGTTTAAATGCATGCACGATATATGTTAGAAACTATACCGTAGCAAGATGCCGTAAGGGGCATTGCTGTTCTATAGCATTGTGATTCTCCTTGTATATTAAAACGTTTTCCGCAAACTTTTTTCCTCCAAACAGAGGTAGCTCTAGGTAGATTTTAAAAACAGGCAAGGTCACTGTCTTTTTTAGCGTAAAAAATTGTTTAGAATACGACGTTAAATGTATTGAAACACGGTAAGGTAAGGTAATACACGATTATTGGAGCGAATAAATATTAAAATAGGCCGATTAAAAACTTTTCACCATAACTTGTTGACTTAATGAAAAAAAAAAGTTCGAAGAGAATATTTGCTGTTTTGATGGTTGATTCTTAATCTGTATAGATGATAATAAAATTCGAAGACACAGTGGAACGTCCATATAAACGAAGGATCAAGTCCTCAAGGGCAAAATAACGATGTTTGGTTATATCGAGGTTCATTTCCATTTTTTGTTATGAGTAGCATATCGATATACCTACATTATGTAGAACTTAGTTCATACAGAGGATCGTAATGAGGTCCGGCTGTAAAAATAAATCACTTGAAATCATGTAAATGTTCTATTTTCATTTCATTGAGTTAGCATTGCATGCTGGGAAGCGGTGAAGTAGTTTATGCTCGAGTTGTTGCGAGAGCGGTTTATTTGAATCGCTATATTAGCAATTTGTGGTCATTTGAAAAAGCTTTGTTTACCCGTCACCTAAGCCACAACAAATTGAAATGAAGTTATATTGTCTAGCACTTTCAAAGTCAGCTTTTGACGCCGTTAATAGTAGCGTCGCAACCAAATCAGATCGTTCACTTGCACTTGTGCCGTTGTCAAGATGGCGAACTCGTAGTGGTTCACATTTCACAACATTAAAGGGTATTTTTGGAATCATATATTGTAAAGGAAAAGGAAAAGATTTACTTGTCAACTGACTAATTTGTCAATCTTATTCATATCTAGGTGTAAAACTAGACCGACATCAAGTGGACAAAAGAGACGAATGGACGTAAGGATGATGTTCCTCTATGCTACCGCATTGCTCATTTTAGCTGGTAAGACTTAGAATAGCTATGGTGCAGTATCAATTTACTCTATCTTATTCTTCAATAAAAAAGCACCGTTATTTATTTTTGTACTCAGGAGAAATAAGTTAAGAAGTGTTGCATGTGCTCTTTTTTTATGATTTATGATTCATCTAGTAGCAGAGTACAAAATCGAACGGCTTTGTTGGGAGTCGCCAATGTTAAATCGAAAACTTCTTTTTGAAATCTTTTAGTATCAATTTTTCACTCTTTTTCTACTTCGACCCTTCCTTAAACATTTCATTGTCTGATGCCCAGTGGGGGGCGGGGAGTCCCTAGTTCCCTTCCTTTATCACTTCATTGTCTTATGCCCAGTCAGGGGGGGGGGGGGGGGGTCCCCTACTTCCCGTCCGTAAACATTTCATTGTCTGATGCCTAGTCCACGTGGAGGGAAAGGGGGAGGGGGGGTGGGGTGTGGGTGGAGGTTTGCAGCACATGTCACAGTTCGATCAAAATTGACCATCAAAATTGATAATGTTTGACATCTGTCTATTGACTGGGGTATTAAGATTTCTGCACAACCCCATACATGTATTATTTACATATTTTGACTGTATTCATTTTAACTATATGTGTGAAATGATATGAAATTGAGGCATGCATAATAAATGTAGGAGGATTGTACTGCAGGCATTTCTGACCACCTTTTGTTTGCATGGCAGTATGTTATAGCAAAATATTTCGTCTACAAAGCAAGAGTGTGTTCACTGATTGTTTTTTTTTTCCACTTCAGGAGGTACTCAGAGCACTCCAGTTCCAGGAAAATTTTCCTTTGAAGTCACTGCAAAAATTGAAGTACTTTGTGTACATGTTAGTTACAGTGTTGCAATCAACTGCAAGACTAATGATCCAAGTGCAAATGTTTCTCTCTCTCTTCCTAAACACTTGCCATCACACAATTTACCAAGCTTGCAAGGAAGGTTAAAAAGAAATGGAGCAATCTTCACTATACAAAAAGCAATTTTACACGACGGAGGAAAATACTATTGTGTTGCAGAAAAGAATGGGAAAGTGATTAAAAGAGAAATCTATCTCTACGTGGCAGGTACGTGTGGAATATTTCACAGTTACATACTGTAATATTGGATGTCTATGTCATAGGCTCGTAGTGATAAAAGATTTAATCTTAAGGGCATTCATGCTTGCTGTTTTTGTCATCTCCTTATGCACTCATGATATTGTCCCACCATGTCATGTAGCAATTTCTGACTTTTCAGACATTTTGGTTGCCATGGCAAATAGAAAAACATTTTTGCAACTAAAATTGTAGCAGTAGTCACCAATTTATTTGTTGGCGAGCATTATGTGAGCCAGCACACTATTCTCTACAATAGCAGGAAAAAGCCAAAATTTATTGGGTGTAAGATCAGGAGCATGCACAGTCGATTGCTTTTCTTATTATCCGGGGTATTCACTCCTTTGCAATGACACCGTGTAAAACGCACTTGGACGAGATCGAGAGAATACAAGAGCATGGTGGCCAGCGGATAATTGCAGTATTTTTCCCAAAGTAAATAATTTATTTCAGAGACAGGAAGCGAACCAGCAGAGGAAATGGTAATAATTGTTCTTCAATGATTGAAAAAATAATTTCATTTCTCTTTGTTTTTCTCGCATATCGTATTTGTCCTTTGGTATTGAAATAATTATTGCATTATGCAAGTGTCACTCACTGCAACCATGTAAATTCTTAACTGACAACAATGCGGGCTGGACTATTGATCGATTTTATAGGTATTTTGCCGGGTGAGGAGAAGATTATAGAAGTTATGATACTGACAAAAATTACTAGAGAATTAGTGTCAAATTTATCAAAGTTAAGTCTATCCAAGAGAGCTTTATAAAGTATGAGCTTGCATACCTAAATAAACAGATTCACACTTCATAACAGTGATGACATTTCACTTCTTTTATTACAATCAGTCAACACCTGAAATTCAAAGTTAAAATTCAAACAACCCTAATAAATTACAACTATTGCTGAAAGCTCTGTACCTTGAAGCGACCTTAAGTTTCCTTAGTTTTGCACCAAAACACTACTTGATAACTCTTTGGCAGTTCTTTCAGCCTTTGTATACGCAGCTATATGTTGCATATTCAAAACTCTGTGGAGGAAAATTGTTAAAAGGAAAAAGCAAAACACACACTATGTCTGAAAAGCAACATAAAATGAATAATTTTGTGAATTACCAAAATATTATACTGAGAAACAATCCTGCCTTCAACCTCCATGATTTTGTTCCTTCTCAAAAAATGTTGATCTTTGGTTTATGACGTAATGTTCATGATCAGTATACAAATAAACTGGCAAGGCTCTTGATGTTCGCTCTGCAAGTTGTGAGAACAAATCCTCTTTCATAGACATGAGTTTTTCTCTGTGCATTCAGCAGAAGTGTTGTGCCAGGCAAAAATTTTTCTGTTGGGAGTAAACTGCTGACTCTAGCTCGTGGGTCTTGGGACAAAAGAGAGGAAATGTGTGAAGCAAACCAGCTTTGCACCTAAAGCCACTTCTGTACCACAATCAATAAATCATTTGAAGTATTTTTGCCCATTGAGGCATTAAATTTGATCTTTGTGTCAACATCTCTTCCAATTTAGGTTAATAATTCAGCTTATAATTTGACCATGAGTCACATTCATCCATCAAGGCGAAAGAAAGTCTGAAACCATGTAAATTCAAAATGTGTATCACTCTTTGAAGCTAACCCTTGGCTAACCATTCAACTGTAAAATTATTTGACTGTCATACTGGCAAGTGCCTGCTATGCCATGCGCCAGCACATAGACTACTGTCATGTCCAATGTTTTTTTATACCTTTAAGTCCAAAAAAAATTACTGAGCACCACATTTCCATGTGTCAATACTTTTGCACCTCCTTTTGCAAATTGGCAGAAACTTTGTTGACATAGTAGAGTAGCATAACACAAAAATGTCATGTCTGCCCTGGGATTCATCACTTACCCATTCGTGACCACAATGAAATTATTTCTGTAGGCTAATAAAGAAATTTTAAAAATATAAAAAAGCGATTACTTACAACCCAGGCCTCGTTTATCATCTGCTTGCACTCTGGAAATTCGCTCAAAGGGCTTCCCCATTTATATATCAGAAATACACGGAAATAACATATTTGTCTTTTAAGGCTTACCCACCCTAATTCCCAGGTATTATTTTCATTTTCTTCACTTTTTTTATTTTTAAACTGTATTCTCTGTAAGCTCTGATGCCAGCACTTAATTTCAAATTGACTCTTAGTTTTATTTGTTAGTCTAGGTTCAGATGCTATACTTAGTTCACATAAGCTGAATCCTCATGAAGCACAACTTCTGAATCAGTTTGAAAAAACTAATTGAATTTGAATCGGCTCAACCATTCTTCTTGCCTGGCTCAGCTGGGAATAACAGCCCAATTTACCTAATATTATTTAAAACAGTGCCTTATGTGTTGTAAGGAAGTTCTTCAGTATGCTTTTTCTTCAGTACAATATGGTGATACCCCAATTTTTTTTTCATTTCTTTATTTGGTTATGTATAAAAGAAGCAACAGTGTTAAAAAATGACCTTTGCAAAGTCATTGTATGGACAGTGCTTGTTATGAATATAACTTATTGAATGTTTGGTCTTGCTTTTGTCACAGGGATCCCAAATCTTTCCATTGTTCCTTATATGAGCAAGCGTGTACCCAAGGGATCAAAAGTCATCTACACATGCAAGGCACATAATGCTACAGTTTGTGACAATTTGCAGTGGTCCAAAGTCAATGGGCTTATGAATGACGTTAGCGTAACATCACCGAGGAACAATAACGGAGTGTGGGAAACAGAACTGGAAATTGAAAAGGCTGCTTTTGCTCATTCCGGGAGATACAAGTGCGAGCTTTCTTATCATCAGGATTTGTTGGCGGAAGATGAAGTTGAAGTGACAGTCTCTGGTAAATGTCATTTTAAGGTCATTCATGTAAAATGATAATAATAGTAATAATAATATTTTGTTAATATTAATACTGATATTTATGATAATTTTCTTATAATTCATGGAGAAATAGAGGATATTACATGGCTGCGCGGAGATACGAACTTTTCTCTTTGAGTGTTGAAAAATATTTCACTCGTTCGCTGCTCTCACTTTCTCTGCTTTCATATCTCCAAGCGGCCATGTAATGTTCTATTTTTTATATAAACACCAATGAAATACCAAACCATTTCACTTTAATAGTTTTTTGGTGTAAAAGGCTCAATTTATTATGTAGCCATAGCAAAGGTGATATTTTCACATGTGAAGATATCAAGTTTTCGCGCAAAAGCTCACCTGGTATTTCATTGGTGTTTATATAATAATTATTGATACCACCTTCTGGTTGTCTGAAAAAGCAGTTGAGCATCTTATTTTTCTAAGTTACATGGGGCATTGACTGGGAAAATTTTGGTGTTTTGGATACATGTGGGTGGTTACAAATGGAGGCTCGACCCTCCCCACTGTACAAATGTCTGTACAATTTTGTGACTTTATGGAGCAATATCTTTGCTCACTTTTAACCCTTTAAGCCCCAGTATCCACATTCAACTTCTCTAAACTGATCTCCATACACTTCCTTACAGAATGAGTTTAGAGAATTTGATAAAAGATCATGGCATTTTTCCTTGGGTGATCACTTTATTAATTATCATAATTTATCTCTTGACAGTGTATGGATATTGTTAGGAAAAAATTGATCTTGGTCACTATTGGCACTTAAAGGGTTAAGGGATCACCTTTAAATTTGGTAAATTTCCTAATTTCAAGGTGGTCTTTCCATCAGTGTCTATTGATATTCCCTTACTGGAGGTATTTGTAAGAGTCAAAAGTCAAAAGAATTGTAGAAGGGTCCATTATTGCAGCATCACCTAATATCATAGGCCCTGGCTAATATTATCTACATCTACAATGTACAACTTTAACCCTTTAAGTTCCAATAGTGACTAACATCAATTATCTCCTAACAATATCCATACACTGTCAAGAGATAAGTTATGAGAATTAATAAAATGATCACCCAAGAGAGAATGCCTTGATCTATTATCAAATTCTCTCAACTAATCCTTTAAGGAAATGTATAGAGATTGGTCAGGAGAATTTGTATGTGGATACTGGGGCTAAAAGGGTCAATCTACGACAGTTTCCCATCATACTTGCCATGACTTAAACAATTGCATGATGCCAGTGCTTCTTTTCTTTTTTAAGACAAAACCATGCCTAAAATGAGAAAGTCAGCAAATTTAAGGGTGACATTATTAAACAGTTTTGAAAAGTGAAGGTGTATGTGATTTCGTTCCAGCTCCAGAGGACGTGAAGATAACCACCAGCTCCCCTTCTCCGATATGGGTAAACAATCCAGTCCAGGAATTGAGAATCAGATGTGTCGCCACTGGCTTTCCTTATCCCACATTCACATGGCAAAAAGATGGGAAAGTCATAGAAAATTGTGAAATACATGAAGAATGTGCCAAAACTAAGAGGTACCTTTTGACGTCGTACGGCCTGAAAATAGTGCAGCCACACTATCCTGATGATAATGGAAAATTTAGCTGTGTAGCAAGAAATGCTATGGGGACAGACAGAAGAGACTTTGATGTTATTATACCAGGTAGGTTTTGATTGTGTGGAACCTTTTCCCTCTGATCCCTCACAGCCAATCACCTTCTGAGAAACCAGAGGGGTGAGATCAGAGGTCATCAGTCCATCAGTGTACACTGTACAAGTGTTGCCTATCAGCTGTGACTGTTTCCTTAGGGCATCCCCTTATTTTTTTTGTCTACCGTTGAATGCTTTTCCTGATTTTGCGTCAGTCGGTCGGATTTAAAACAAAAAAAATCACAAGGAGTGTTGGAATAGGTGGCTTGGTACCCCTGCATCGTTGCTGTGGAGCCTGGGAGCAACAAGACATGAAGTAATATATCAAGCTTGAGACGCAGTGTTTCATCTATTGATGAAACACTGTGTTGAATGCTTGATATTACTTCTCAAAGAGATTTTAGAAGAAATTAAGGATGCAAAAATGAGTAGTTTTTCGCCTGATTTCCAACACTCATTAAACATTCATTTCCTTTGTATTTTCTTTATGAATCATTAATGAGATTGACGACACAAAGTCAATATGGCGGAAGAGTTGGTTGATGTTTTAGCAAAATTGAGACAACGTAGGAAAACAAAGTGCACAATATATTGTAAAAAAATGTTCCAGTTTCGCTCAATGTTACTATGCTCATTTTTTGGACTAAAAGAAGTAATTAAAGTGATAAGAGGTTTGTTGTGTAAAGATTGATATAATGCTTGGGAGACATGTTGGATCAATTAAGGTTTTCGGAAAACTGCCCACCTACCCTTCCCCTAACCCAACATTTTGCCCCAAGTGAGAAGCAAATGTTAACGTTAGGTTAGGGAAGGGGTAGGAGAGCAGTTTCCTAGAAACTTAAATTGATCCGACATATTTTGTTCGGCACAAAAGATGTGATTCAGTCATTCACAGGTAATTTCTCGAGTGTCTTAGCGAATAAGGACGCGTAAATTAGCCTGAATTTCACTAAATTACTTCGAGTCGTTTTTACTCCCTCCTGATAGGAGAAAACGACTCGAAGTAATCGTCTGAAATTCAGGCTACGTGTAAATGGAATTCTAAACAAAATAAACTCGACAGCCGTGACGTCACAGCTCTTTTAAATACTTATGGTCACTGCTCTGTTTTCAGTGAAACCTGTTTTAAAGAAATCAGTTCAGACAATGTACCCGTGGTCACCTGGCAGGAAAGAACCATTGAGTATCCCATGTGTTCTGCAGCAGGGCGCCACCCCAGACGTTACGTTTACCTGGCAGCGGCAACTGATCATATATGATATAAAGCTCCTTCAGAACATCGCTAAAAACGACGATAAATTTGAAATCATTTCTTCCCCGAATCATACAGGGAGTGTATTGAAAATTGTATCATTTCCTCAGCCTTCAAGAGTCAGCTTTGTGTGCAACGCAGCTAATTCAAAGGGGAGTGATAAAATGACGTTTGAACTTGCAGAAATGAGTTATTAGAGGTCAACTAGATTTAGTGCACCCCTGCCCCTCCACCCCCCCCCCAAAAAAAAACGCCTTCTGTCACGTAGAATGTAAGAGTTGATTTATATATTTTTTTTACTCGAAAGAGAACTGCGGCGCTTATGAAAATTTCTGACTTGTCAGTTAGGCGTGTTTTGCCTTTAAGGACGGCGTCTATCTAAAACTTGCTGTTTGCGAATAAGAAAGTACTACGTAAACATTCTTTATTTTGTTCAAGGGAGATGACAATAGGAAAAGATGAACGTAAAGAAGGTTTACGTTTTGAAGGTTCCAGATCTAGATTCAGTTATACAGTAACGATGTTAGATGCAATATTAGGGAGCTTTAGCATCGACGACGGCAACGGCAGCGAAAACGTCAGTTTAAAAATTAATTCCCGTTTTTTCAATACTTGTGGCGTTTATTCCAATTTGCTGAAAATGGCAAGTGTAGGCGAATTTCCCTGGAGTTGATTTCTTGAGGACCGCACTCAAGTTTAGAGAGAGAAAAAGAGATTCGTCGTCGCTTGTTTACGTCCTCCATAAAACTTGGAATTAGGCTTTTTCACGTCCTAGTCGTGCAAGGACGGTAAAGAAATGTACAAAAAAGCGTGATGCACGTGCAAAGTTGTTGTTTTGCGTAATAAACCTATTGCTTTTTTGACGTCCTATTTGCCGTCGCCGTCGTCGTTGCTAAAGCTCCCTAATAAATATCAATCGTGTAAGCATTTTCTCATTAACTTGATTTTAGTCCCAAGAGAAACCAAAATCACTTTTCTAAAAATATCCGTACTCAGAGAAAAGGTTACAAGAATTGACAAAATGATCATAGGGAAAATGCCTTGATCTTTAATCAAATTCTCTCAACTGATTCTTCAAGGAACTGTATGGCGATTAGTTAGGAGAATTTGTATGTGGATACTGGGGCTTTAAAGGTTAACCAAGTCAGAAATCAGCTGCTGGGCGAAAATTATTCGTTGAGGACCGCGCTCTTTCGAGTAAATAGACTAGTCTATTAATATAGGTGTAATGCAAGTTGTTTTTTTTTTTTTGCGCTTATCTTTGCCTTTTAAGTTGAGATATCTGTACACCGCTGAAGAAAAGCTTCGACTTAAATAGCACTCAATAATGAAAACAATTCAATTTCCGTTAAGATTTGTAAAATATTTAGACTCACTTCATTATACTCGTACCCAAGATAATATTCAAAATCGCAACATCGCTTGGCGTCAAGCCTGTTTTTAGCCTGTGTACAGACGCCGCCCTCAGACTTTTTTGAGAGGAGGGGGCGTCTGTACACAGGCTAGCCTGTTTTTAGATAGTTTTAATAAAACTACATATCGTTACGTTAAATTTATCATTATCGATTGCTTTTGTTTCATCTGATTTTGATATTAGAAGTCAGCTTGCCGCCATGTAGTTTTTGTTGAAAATACTTTTCACTAATAATCCTTGTATTCGTGCCTAGATTACCAGTACATCTACCTTTGTTTCATTAACTACCGTAAGCTGCTGGTTATAAACCGTGTACTTGCCTATACATCTTCGTAAGGGGGTTTTAGGAGGGCTTTAGACTGCAAAACAGTCGGGTTTTTTTTTTCTCAAAACCGGTTTAGCGTAGCGTAAAAATAGCGTAAGAGTCACGCGCGCGAGCTGCGTGTGAGGCGTCTCTCCCCAGTCTCGCTCTCTGCAAGGGTGGCGCAGTGGTGAGAGCACTCGCCTCCCATCAATGTGTGGTCGACGCCATATGTGGGTTGAATTTGTTGTTGGTTCTCTCCCTTGCTCCGAGAGGTTTTTCTCCGACTACTCCGGTTTTCCCCTCTCCTCAAAAACCAACACTTCCAAATTCCAATTCGATCTGGAACGCACGGACACGTTTAAACGAGTTGATCATTGGAAGCCCTAAAATAACAGAGAAAATTATCCGAGAAAATGGTTTTGAACACAAGAAAAAGAAATCCGGGTTAAATTTAATCCCGGTTTAAGCGCTAATCGGCCTTGGAACGACTGGGCGCAGATGTATTTTTTTCTTGTTGTTTACAGGTAGTTAGGCCTATATTGGTGGTTTTATAAGCTAGCCGACTTATAAGCGGCAGTTTACGGTAATGTGTTTGTAACGTTTTGGATGCAAATTAAACATGATACTTACTCAACGTTGTAGCCTTGGGACTCTTGAAAGTACCGTATGTGTTTCCCCTGGGGTGGTTACTTGGGTTGTTTTGTTTGTATGTGCTGCCCCAGTCTCCAAATTTATTTAAAAAAAGGTTTTGTAAAAAAAAATTCCCGTTCTAGAAATATTAATCAATGAGTCAATTTTCAACAGCTAGTGCAAGATCATTCTCGTATGTCCGAAATGTTATACCCCGATCTGGGAGATGCATCGAATAGGGACCCCGCTCTTGATCGGGATCTCTAACATCATGACTCTGCAGGGCGGCAAATAACTGTATTGGTATTTTTGGGGTAGGTGGAGGCTACTCCCTGGAGTTTTTCACCTTTCCTTCGTCTCCCGCGCGCTTTCTTCTTTCCTCTCCAGTCTCTTCCTGACGCAGAGAGGGGAAGGGAGAGCAAATGAATTTGTTTTAGTCTCTGTACTGTCTACTAGGGACAATTTGGATTTCTTCTAAGTTGTCTTTCGTGCGCGCAGTTCGGGGCGTAATGAAGGCTGGAAATGTTAATGATCAATACCCCCATAGATACCTTACTGTGGAGGTTTACAAAATGTAGTATTCACTTCTTCAATTCATCAAAAATTTAATAGACCATTGGCTGTAGGAAACATGGGTTTCGATTAACGTTTCCGCGTCTCAGGATGAGAAGAGAACGCTCGGTAATTACCAAGATTTCACGCATGCCGATCGACTTCTGAATCAAAACTGAGCTTATTTAGAGGCTTCTACAAGGAATATATATGGGGAGAATTGACCAGAAAAGACAAAAGACAACTTCAATGTGAGTAATTCAACTTTATTACGCAAAAAATTAACCTTTATTTAGTCGAAAAGCATCTTTCCTATGGCCCATGAATAGACAAAGAGGTGGCAACCAGGCCCCAGGCGAGTGTGTATGTTCTGCGGCATTTTGTAATAACGGCAATGCTTGCTAAACTTACTTAGTAACGGAAAGTGGTATCTTCCACAAAGATAGTCATCTTCACAATGACGTCCTGATGACACCAAAACGTCGTTTTTACTCCTGCTTGCTTCCGTTTTGCAATTAGAGAGATTAGAATCACATTTACGACGTACGGGAAACATTAGATTCAAGTTGAGAATATCTTAAGTTTAATTAGAAAATAAACAGATAAGGAATGTCCAAGTAAGTCAAGATAATTTTAATAGATAGCTGACATAAGACTCATTTATTTTTGTATACAGACATAAATGATAGCTCAAGAGGGTCTCAGTGGGGTGGTGGCTTTTAAGATTATCGGCTAAAGTTTTGGCTCTTTTACGTTCAAGATAAGTTAAGGGAAATCTTGGTCATGTAGCACAAATGTTTGTCTTTTCCCATAAACGGGATTTCCAAATCTTCATTTTCCCGCAAAAATCGGTGTAATCTAAATTAAGGGGTAATATAACTCCAAAAGGAATTGCCTCGCGAATTAATTCAGGTTTTATTGTTTATAATAATTAAAGGCATCCTTGCTCAAATTTCCATAGAATTGACAAAAGCAAGATTAGAAACTCGTCGGGAACTTCGATGAAATTTTTGCAAAACAATCCTTCTCCCATTTGCTCGGTGATTCTCAGTATTTGCTGCATCGAGAGTGTCTTCTGGCGCTTGAGTTATTTGAGTGGATCTCGACGATCCGATCCTGGACGGTAAAATTGAACAACATTGGAAAAAGCGACAAAGCTGAAGTCCCAAACTTTCCAATGCTTGACGAAAATTTGTACTCAACGAGAAAAGAATGATGGGATTTATTGCTGTGCTTAAAGATGGAAAGACGTAAAAGAACAAAGCGACGAGCGTCTTGCATTCGTCTTCTAGAAACAGATCCGGGTGGAACATTTTCAGAGAGAGATAAACACAAAGAGGAGTCCAGCAGATGAAAAAGGCCACGACGATGGAAATGAGGATTTTTGTGATTTTTCGGTGCTGTTGTTCTCTTTTGTTGCTCGCCGAGCCTTGCATTTCTTTTCTCTTTCTCAAAGTTTTCACGATGTGTATGTAGAGTATAGCCATCAGAATGAGAGGCGTACAGTAGAAGACAACAAAACCAGCCACATTGAAAATCATGTTAGCTAATGCACCCCACAAAGTTCTGCAAAAGGTGTGGTTTTCCACTTTGACTGTATCAGTGTATACTATATACGGGATACCGCAAACGACAGGTACGAACCACGTTATAAAGAGTAACATAACGCGTTTGTTTTTTCCTACTAATAACGCTGACTTCAACGGAAACACAATGGCAATGTATCTGTCTACAGCGATTAGAACCAAGCTTAGCACGGACACAACTTGGGAGACTCCTCTGGAATACATCCCTAGTTTGCAGACAGCAGAGGCCAAAGATCCCGTGATGAATTTTCTTCTTGTCAGCATCCCCTCAGTAGCGTATAGCGGCCAGTTGAAGCATGCGCAGAGGAGATCAGACACCGCCATGTTGACTATGTAGTAGTTGGTGATCGTGCGAAGACTTGGAGTTTTTAAGCAGACCACTGTAACCAGAACGTTTCCTATAATAGCCGCAACGCTGATGGAAGACATGATCGCGATGAATAAACTGGATACTGTGTGCGAACACGGTGGATTCTGAATCTGTATGGTTGAAGAGTTGTTCATGATGAAAAGCAAATTTAATTCAAAATTACATCCCGCTCACGACTTGTATACGAAGACGTATAGACTGTCCCACTGCCCAGAAAATCTTGCTTTTATTTGATAGTTACTCCACTCACTGGGGAAATAAGAATAGAAAACAGTGTTTTAAACAAGGTACCTGGCTAAGGAAAGATTTACAGGAGATTTTGCTGGTTTAAGGCGAGTTTTCACTTAAAAATTGCTTCTAAACTACATAAGGCAAAATAATAAAATCCTCTTATGTAAGTGTCTACGTGTTTTTACCAAAAGCATTGTACACATTTAAACAAAAGACATGACATATAATCGAAGAGACCCCCACCATAATAAACGATATTGTTTGCCTATTCTTATCGTAAATTAAAAATAAACGGAACGGGTAATTACCATTTAGTCCGGGGGGACTGACCGAACATTGTGCGCGATCGATGGGATCGAAAATCAAATGGTTCGCCCCATTCTGTTTGGGGAGCTTCGGAAAATATAGCCGGTCGTTTAAGGCGATGTAACTTTCTTCCCTTTCTATCCAGCTTATTTGAATGGAATTTTTAGCGGGTTCTTCTTTAAACGGTGAAAAATTAATGCGCGAGATTTTCATAACCGGAGCGGATTTTGTGCCGATATGAGCGAAAATTGGGGGTTTGTGTGAGTAGTTAGTAACCCTGTACTCCTATACGCCCTCGTTATTTTCCAAAGTGCCGTCGGTTTCCTCTGTGTCATGAATTTTTACTGAAATGATATTTTAATGTCAATTGTCCTCCTTTTCAGCTTAATTTTTCTTCAATTTCCTGTAGATTGTTGAAATCGGACCAAAAGGTGTAGAATTCAAATTTTGCTAACGATGCTGATCCCTCGGAGACTGACAGGAAAGAAAATCTTCCAAAACTCGTAAGCAGAATTTTCGAAAAGCTCTTTCGCTTAAATACAAAGCCAGCGGCTTATCAAAAGATGTTGGTGTGCTCGCGAGAAGATAATATTGACGTTTGCAATAAAATGGAACTTTTATAATTTTTTACTCCTCGAGGTTTATTTTACGAGTGAAGGCTTGCGGGCCGTGTTCGTCGCGTCTCGGCCTCTCATCACGGATTGACTACTCTTGACTGACTGATCAGAATTAAAAATATTAAAGAATCTACAATATACGCAAAAGAGACAAAATGTTTTTTATATCTTTTTTGTCGAATTAGAACTCCTAAAAGCAGATTATCCCGCAACATAGAGGATGGTAAAGCCTGTAGTCTACTCAGCTTTGACCACAGCCTCGTTTTCATGACGACTGAGTAGATGACGAGCAAATATCATGGAAACAAAATTGCTCTTTCTGAGCACTATAATTGAGACCGCAACCTGCAATAAAAAAATGATTTGTACCCCTAAGCCAGACAGCGAGTATAATACCCAGTTTTTATATGGGATCGGGAGTCCTTCCCCTAGCCTATTGGAAACTTACCGTAACCAATTTAAGCCATGTTACAACAAATCGCTTTGATAAAAAGAAAAATAATGTTAGTTATATTACATGCTCTAAGCTCAACATAACTTTTAAGTTGCAACCTTTTTTGTTACATTAAGTGCATTTTATTTGTGTGTTGGATAAATTTTGTCCCTGGTTTTAACGTTATTTTACTCCTTAAACAAGGTTAAAATTGAGTGACAACGAACAAGAACACTTAAACACAAGCCCAGTAGTTTATCAGATATGTATTTACATATATATAAAGGTCTGTATGTCTTTATTATTTGCTTATAACTGCGCAGCTGTTAAGAATGATTGACCAGCACTTCTTTTATCCTCATATCGCTCAGTTCAATGATCCCTCTGTCTATTTTCTTAACTGTGCAGCTGTAGAAATATCAACACTTCTTATCTTCATGCCGCTTTTAAATTAATCATTGTGTTGGTGAAAAAAAAATTGGTTGGTTTTCAAGATGAAATTACACTGAAGACTGCTCTAATAATTTAGGCAAAAAGTTTGGTATGATGTGATAGTACCATTAATACATTTTCCGTTTTCAAAGAAAATTTTCGTCCACCCGTAGCATTTTTGAACCGTTTTTGTCCGTTTTCAAATATTTTTTCACACTATCTACTAATATGTGTTTTGCCGGTATCCGGATTGGCTTCGGACCATTCGCAAGTTAAAAACTCTCCCTTAACCTCTTGGAAATAGTTGCTCTGTAGACCCACGAAACCCTTTAACATCCTAGACTAACCCAGTACTTTAGCCAGCACTGTAGACTTGCTATATTAGCCAACAAATATGGCTACGTAGTCGTGCAATATTGCTATCTATTGCGAGAGACATAAAGCCGAATTCTGTTACCGGTTAATCATTTTAGCTGAGATTCATGAAGGTGATTAAGAATCAAATATTCAGACCGCCTTTAAAACCTTGTTTTGATGTGCTCAAAGCAGTACATATGCGCTTATGAAACAGCTTTTACTCTTTCTTACTCATAGAGCTACAAGTGTATTGAAACAAGGCCATTGATCCTGGGCTCAGCCTTGGCTGAGTATAAAACCCTCTCTTGTTTCGTTGGTTACTAACATCAATTTTTGCTAAACACATAATATTTTTATATCAATTGTTCATGTATTATGTATTATGTATTTTTACTTTGGTTTTACGAGAAAACGTGACTGAGGCCCACAATAACTTCAGCTGGTACTTAAGTGAAAACCCTTTTGTTTTCTAGCTCAGAATTTGCTCAATAATCGTTTCCTATCATAACTGAAACCGTTGAACCAAAAGCAATTCTGTTTTTTAGAGACTGGTGCTTCACCTGCCTGCCCACCGCACACCTCAACTTGTTGTTATGATTTATGGCTCATTAACTAACTAAAGATTTTCGCCCGGCTAAACGTTCTTGCATGGTCCACCGGATAATTCTTAAGGTCCTCGCCAAACCGAACATCAAAATATCCTGTCTAACAACTTTACTGAATAAAACTTTTATTAGAGATACCACTAAGTTTTTCAAGTTTCAGTCTGATTTGTTTTCGATGTTTTCCACTTGGCTTGTAAAGACATTAGTCGACACCGCCAATGTCCGCGCCGTTAGTTTATCTTAACGAAATACTGTGTCCGTTCACCGTTTCCCCCCAAAATGCATGTACCTTTTAAAAAACTTAGTACTCAGTCCTCACAGATCAGTTCTGCAAACTTTCGCTCTGACTCAGTTTGACTGGGCAGGTATCCTTCGCTTTTGATTCTAACTTAGAACAACAGGCGAACTCTTCGTCGACTCAAAGCTTTCAAGCAAAAACAGGGTGATTGAATTAAGTTGATCTTAAAAAAAGAATAAATCTTACCTTTCAGATACCTTTGATCGATGGCCTGATATTGGTGTATAATAGCATGTAATAGCTTAGTCTTGAGTCTATGAAGACGGATCTAAATATATCTAACCACTCGCGAAGTAGACAAGTATTTACATACACGATAACAAACTATAAGGCAATCATTGAGCGTAACATACCCATGCGTGAGACTACCCGATAACTCGCCGGAGGGAATATGTCTCCTGACAGCATGGAAGCAGGCAAAACAAAAGATTCCTTTGTAGTTACGCTCAATCGGGCTCTATAATTTGTTATCAAATGACTTCATGGGGACACAATTTTACATAACTATGGCCTGAAGCAAATAAAACACTTAGCTCTAAGGAAATAAGATACATATTCACATGATTTTATTGCAATTTCCAGAACTTTTTGACGGTCAAAAATTTTTCTGTTTTTTACTACTTTAATGATTAACCAACTTGTTTTCATAATATCGTTTAAAATAGATAGCATCATCTGCATCACTTAGCAAAACATAAGGGCAAGTAGCAAAATGACAATAACAAAGGATTTTAATCCACGCGGAATATATGTTCAATCTTGTTTTGCATAAAGGTACATGCGATTTGTTATTGATCTGTACTTTATTGAATTAGCTTTCTTGCTGAGTAAGATTACTTTTTGTCCAAATACCTATGGATCGGGAACGTTTGTATAAAATAATTAATTTTCAATATTTAATGAATTATGGAATATATTCAATTTATTTGAAACATCACTTAAGCGCAGTGCTGTAGATTCCAGTGCAGAGAGCTTATTAGGCGTTCCAGGCGTTCAGAAGAGAAAATTTTCTTCTACCCTATCTCCCCTAGCCCGTCGCTGTTGTTTGCCTCCTTGACAACTTTTAAACACAACTCCAAAAATTATAGTTTAAGGCATTCAAAGAGGAATAGGAATTGGTAAATTAAACCAAAATAGGAAAACAAGGCGCACACAAAAAAAGATTAAACAACGTTATAAAAAGAAAGCAAATGAAATTACCTGGTCATTTGATCAACCGCGCCCTCTTTTTATGCGGAAAAACTGGCATCCAGCGATTCCCACCACTTTCTAAGTTTCTTTGTGTTATAACGTACTTAACATTGGCTTAACTACATTTCAGTAAAAAAATATTTTAGAGCGCACGTTGAGAAGCTTAGCTTGTTTCTGAAACCTCCGCAATAAGGTCTTGGAAGAAAACTTTTCCAGAGCTTCCTGATTAACTGTTTTGTGAATATATATAAGTCCTTCGAACGATAATAAGCTTAGACAATTCTTAGACAATTTAAGGTTATGTACACGATAATTCGTCATAAATCAAACGAATTCTTTTCAGAGACATTTTACTTTGGTTTAATGATTATCATGAGAGAAACATTCAGCTCTTAACCAAAACCAAAAAGACTCCTGTTCATCGTAGATGTCAAGTTTACTTTACTGCAGACTTCATCTGTTTGTATACGTGCTTGTATCATGTACAAAAGAAATACTTGTACTCTTGCAATAGCGTCGCAAAGGAAATCAAGGGAAAGGCGTCAAATTAAAAGGCTTCCTCTCATTATTTAAAAATAAAAATAGAACGTGGCTGGTCATGCGACACGGTTATAGACAATTTTCTGATTGACATTTGCATATTTCGTGGCTAAAATCATAATATACATACAAGCTCAAAAGATCTATTAACCATGAATTTGTAAAATAAAAAGGGAGTGCAAATCAACAGGATAGGTAGATTAACAGAGCTCTTATATTACTCTCAATTCCAAAAGGGTCTACAAAGAATTCCTTCTTTATGTTTATCCACCCCTTATCTGGCGCGTCTACAGTGCTTTAATTCAACTGGCGCTGATGGACTATCATGGTGCCGACATCGCGAGCGATCACTGCCTCCTATTGATTCCCTTTGTGTCATTTTCCTCTCACGAAAAAAAGTGTGCGAGTGCTCTACACCGTTTCAGCATACATGAAAAATCAAACTCGACTTGTTTTACTCAAAGTTTGTTGCAAAGCTGTAATTATTGGATAAAAGCCATTTCAGCTATTCAGAAGTAGCCAAATTTTCCTTGAATCCCGCTAAAATTCTAATGCGCGAGAGCTGGTAGTGAAACTACCTTTGTGACGTCACACAAAAGACATCGCGCGTTTTTCAAAAACAGCGAGCCCATTACTAATGTCGACGGATGCATTTGCCAAGGGCATAAAATGAAAAGGAAAAAGGGATTGATCACTTATATGCTTTGCTTGTTTGTAGTTCATAACGTTTGCCAAGGTAAGATTCGAGGGAAGGATAAATGCATGTGTGAACTTTTTGATTAAGATGTTCACAGAAACTATCAATATATTATTTAAACTAAGATATCTCAGGAGCACTCAACGAAGGTTCTCTCCTAAATGCAGTAAAAACACTTTTTAGGCTATTCAGAATACTTTTAGATCTTTAGAAATACATTCTAATCGGCGCTATAATATTCTGTTCGGTCATCCTAGGATAACTTGGGTCTTTTCGAAATTACCAGGGCTTCAGACGTGTTATTTTCCCGAATATTTTTTATGCAATTTAAACTTTTACGAAAGTGAGAATTTTTCTGATTCCTCTTTCCGGTGCATTTTCGAATCAGAAAATTCTAAGTTGCCTTTTTCTGCGAAAAATCAAACTTCAGAAAATCGTAGGGAAAAATCGAAAAATGTACATGAATGGAACGGTCCCCTAGAAATTCTTAGCCTTCCTAAGGTATAGAAAATTCTAGGCAATTTTTGCTTCTCCGAACAGATATAAACTATAGCCGTTATATCTAGGATTTTTGAAAACGTTCCTACCAGCCATTGCAACCATTTAACCGAAATGTGGCGGAAATAGCGCGTTCATGCTTGCATCTGATAAGCTCGAAAATCGCACTAAGAAAGGAAAAGCAGTGGAAAAATATACAGAGCGAAGGAAAAATAAAGGAGGTGATAAGGAAAGAATGTGATGATTGCGCTGTTAGTTTTTGCATTGGCTGCTTTAGGGAGAGTTCTTAAGCGAAACAAATGGCTGGACTAAAGAGGTCTACTTTAGAAGTAACGTTTTCAAAAATCCAGCTAGATATTAAATGATAATCTATCTGCCTTTGCTAATAATTACATGTAGGTTTACCCCTTCATTCCGAAAAAAGAAAGGATATATCTGCCCTCCTGTTTAATGTACACGCCAGCGACAGAGATAGTATCACGGGATCCAGGACTACACTTATTACCACAAACTCTGACAGGGATTTCCATTCATACCCAACTGGTAAATTTAGGAAATCTGCGAAAGCTCGTTGGAAGGTTATTCGTCCTTCACATGAGGTAAGCACCGTTCAGCCTCGTACTTTTCAAAAGCGTGATACCGCACTGAAATCTACTGCAAGCGATGGTAACGTGGGAGAAAATTCAAAGAAAATAACTTCTGGAGCAATGAAAGTTAAAGACAAGCTGCCAGGACACGCTCTGAGGGAGTTCGCAATGGATGCTGGGATGACACCTCAGAAAGAAACTAAACTAAAGGATTTTGAAAGCAAAAAGAAAGCAGAAGAAGTCGCAGAAAGTAAAATTCGTAAACAGACAGTCAAAGGTCAGTCATTTCAAGTTAAAATAGACGACAGCTTGTTGCAAGGGGAACCTATTCTGAGAAAGTCTGACGGACCTACGCTACCTCGAGCAAGATCACACATTAAAATGGCTTCACATTCCGAAACTCGCTTGAATGATCGTAGGACATCAATAGCAAGGAAGCAGAATTCCCTACCTACAGCAACAACGGAATCGCTCTCTCCTGGAGAAGTTGCGGCCATAACTGTGGGATTAATGGCAGGAGCGATGGTACTGATGGTTATTGGGACGGCGCTTTGGTGAGTTTTAATATTAGCTGCAGAATGGACCTTATTCACGATACCCGCCGTCTTTGCACGCGCTTTAGAACTGATGGGATAAAAGCAATGTTGCATGGTTTCTCATGGGGGGACAAGTGAAAAATTTACCAGTGCAAGAAATCGCGGTTGATTTTGTTGATTCTGTACATCAGAAAATGAATAACTTTTTGGAATAAAGACGATAATGGCAAGCTATGGGTAGAACTGATCATTGTTACTTTAGCTGGATGCAGTAGCGACCGTAGATGTCCTCACAGAAACCAATAGTGAGGAACTCGAACTGTATATTTTTCAAGACTATTAATTTTTCTTCTCGTTTTTATAGAATAAGCAAACTTGACCTTAGCTACTCGTATTGGCACATTTTATCACTTGTTTGCCCCTTAAAATACCACGTGACATTGCCTTTTCCCCATCGATTGCTCTCGTGCACATGAGATGGCGAAAATCGTGAATAAGCTCTATTTTATCGTCAATTGTCTGTGGGTGTCTTATGATTGTCTGGGTATCAGATGTTTCTCGACGGAAAGGGCAAGGAAGACCTAAATCTCAGGCTACTCTTATGATCACGCCTAAGGTAACCCGGACTCCGGTATCCAAGAAAATCTTACTCGTGGAATGTGGAATCCTGGGTTTTGGAACACGGAATCTCACTAACGATTGGAATCCGCTTGAAAACTAAGATAGACGATAGCCTGGAAGAAAATAATTAATTAGCTTTTGAGCAGATTATTTACGAGGAGCTCCCAATACGATATTGTTCAAAAATGAAACAAAGCATAATATAACCGGCGACCTTTTTGTATAGATCCAGATTTCTGGAAAAAAAGAACACCTAAAGCGAACAAGAACACACCATAAAATGTGCTCTTTAAGCAGCAAAGCAATAACATAGGTAAAATTTGTTATTGTTTATCCCTTAGTTTATAAGTATCGCAAAAATATCAAGTTTTAACGTTGACAAACAAGGAAATCAGTACACCGCCTCAGGGTTCTTCTTATTCTTCTAAGAGATGGCGGGGGCAAGAAAAACCACAACGGTTATTAAGGAGCGTCGGGGAATTGTTTCAGTGAATATGCTATTACAGCGACTGACTGTTTTGTTTGAAATTTCAAAACCTGGGACCAGGCTCCCCAATGGTGGAAAAAGGAAAAAAACGAAGTAAAAAAGAAGAAAAAAAAATACAAGCGTCGAGAGAGCGGTAGACTGAAGAGAGGGTAAGGGCGGCCACCCTTCCCCGTTCCCAGACTTCCTCTCGGCTGGCTTCGCTCGCTGAGATTTTTTGGCTGCGGAGCCTGGTCCCAGGCTAGAAATTTAGCATCTTATAAAGTCTGTTAATTCAATTTTTCTTTTAAGGATGAAGTGCGAGAATCGATTCATTAGGCGTACCGATCCAGAATTAGGATTGGCGAGTCCAGCGATGACACGCTTTGGTGAAGAACTTAGTGAAGAGGAAATCATATTTGAAAGGAATTTCAAAGTTACAAGAAGTGAAAAGGAACCTTCTACACCGCAATCAAATTCAAGCTCCACTAGTGCCCCTCATCCAACAAGTCTTTTAACAACGTGAGATATTGCTGAATAATATTTCTTGCAATTTATTTACGAATTTAAATAAAAAATACATTTTTTTTATTTTCGGCTGGATTTTAATTTAAATGCAGGGAAAAATATTCTTTAGGTTTTCCTCAGTATTAACTGTCTGCGAAATTTTGACTCACGTTGTAGAAATGGTCTAAATAACGTCATAAAATTGGTAGCATCGTGACTATGATCGTAAATCAGGCAGGTCTGGGAATTCTCGATGTCCTCGACCGATTCGAGAATTTCTTTAGGGTAGGGAAATTTGATGGCACTAAGTATTTGTTGTTTTTTGGGTGGCTTGATTTAAGTAAGACTGTTCACAGTCCCCTATTTTGTCGTGAGACCGTCGAGATAGAGCGCGTCTTAACGTTAATGGCTGCCATCTTGATTTTCAAATGTACTGAGAGGGTGGGCGTCGGAGATTATAGCTCTAGGGGGAGGGGGGCGAGAAACCTCTAAACCGCCCCGCCCCCTAAGTAGTTTTGACACACATGCAAGATGGCCGCCTGTAAAGCGAGGAGCTCGATCTCGACGATCTTACGAAAAAATAGAGGACTGTGAACAGTCTAGATTTAAGTAGAAAGTTTATTTTTGGGTATTCACAAAAAGCTGAAGATTGGTGTAGTACAACGCATGTACATGCCGACCGCTAGAATTTCTCAAAGGTAGTTTCCGGTTTCTCCACAGGTGCGCCAAGCTCACGAGTGAGAATCGTTGAATCGTTGTTGCGTAACAGAAATATTATAGGAGTTTTGTATGGAAATTTAAGCGATCGTTATTAGGGTCAAAATAGTAATAAAAAATACATCAGAATTTCTTACCTTGTCTCCTTGTCTAAATTTATGGTGTTTTTTTAGCATTTTTGGCCGTTTCAGGGCTGATTCCAGCTAGTTTTAATTCTAGCGTTGTTCGCTACGCGCGCCCGTTCTTTCTTGCGCCCACTACTTCCAAGCACCGGCTACGCAGGCTTTTCTACATGGGGCATCTTGACAACTTTGCTTATGTTTGACCAGTATTTGGAACGAAAGCAGTATGAATATTAAGTGTAGAAATTCTGAAGACAATGAGAATTCGAAATGGTTTGTAGGTTAGAGGGGTACTTTTTTAATGACTTGCTAACTAGCTCTCACGCGCGTAGTGAGCGCTTACACTATTGCTATTATTCGCACCGGTTCTCTCTAGCACTTCTGCCCTCCAATTTTTGCTGGAAAAATTTCTACTCCTTATGCTCTTACTGAACGGTCTCTACCCAGGGCCAGCTGATACAACTAACTGAACACATGGCCCTAATATTCTGTACGCAAAAAATAGATATCGAGTAACATGAATCCCTGAAACACCCAAAACATATTCACCTTATTTTGACTCAGCATCACTCAATTATTTCGCCCATTGTATAACTGACAAATTTCTCGAAAATTAAATAAAAATCGGCGCGTGATTCAGAATCTAAATTCCCTCAAAGAAAGTTACCAGTTTGTTTTAAATAAGCCTTTTTCCATACAACATCAGTAGTCTTAGACAAATGCTATGGCGAGATCTATTCAAAATGGCGCCCTCTCAGCATTTTGGTTGGTAAATTATTTGAATAAATCTCGCCCAAGCATCTGTCTAAGACTACTAAGATCATCAAGTTTATCAAACTCACCACTCTCTCCTCCGCAGAGGCTCCCGCTGGGTATTTTGAAAATAGCAATGATCGAAAAAATAGAAAGCGTCGGGAGCCTCTCTTCTCTCTTCTCCCTTCCAATCGTTTCCCGCGCGCTCTCTAATTCTTTCTCCCCGGCCTCCCCTCAACACCAAGAGGCCTCCGCGGAGGAGAGGGAATTCGGCACGAAACAGACTTGTAAACTGCAAAAGAAGCAATTCTCATGTTTTATATTAAACACTCTTCTTGAGCAAACTTTAATGTCTCGTCTTCATTCTTCTTGCGGCTCCACCGCCAGAAGCAATTTATTCTAGCCTGTACACAGACGTTGTTTTATTTTTCTTTTCGTTCTTTTCGAAAACAACGGCGAGCTCGCGAGAACGAGCGCCTTGCACTGGCGGTCAATAAATCCCCTGCGGCTTATATTTTATCACCCGCGCTCGACTAGCCTGTATACAGACATTGTTTTATTTTTCCTTTCGTTCTTTTCAAAAACATCGGCGAGCTCGCGAGCGAATTGAGCGCGCAAGAACGAACGCGGAGCGCGAGAAAGAAAATGTCTATTTTCTTTTTCCCCCACCACTACCCCCTTGCGCTGGCGGTAAATAAATCCCCCCGCGGTTTATATTTTACCACACTTTCTCGACGGATTTTGAAGAAAAAATAGAGGGACTGTGAACAGGCTAAATCAGTTACGTGTTTACGCACTAAATTCCTCAAGTTACGCAGATAGCAATTAGAAGGTACACATGCCGTGTCAACCAAAAAGCAAAACAGGAAAATCATTTCAAAACGACACAAAATTTTTTTATTACACTAGACTGACATTTAGGTCTCGTTGCGTTCATGTGACACGCATATGATTGTTTTAAATTGTTCAATCCTGGGATTGCCCATTATGTCTGATGACGAGCCAGTGTGTCGCTGAATGAATTATGACATAATTACAGATGTTCCTGGACGAAAGGTTATTTTGTCTGTAGCATCCTCGTTTGCGGTAACTCGATTTTACGTCTCCATCTGGAACATAAAAATGGCCACAAAAGACAAAATTGGAAGATCCATTATTGCGTCTTTCGTAGCTGCCCTTGGATCGATTAGCTTTGGTTATTGCATGGCATACTCCTCATCTGCATTGGTGGATTTGACAAGTTCCGACACACATTCTGCTGTTCGTTTGACTGGTGTACAGGGATCCTGGTTTTCCGTGAGTAAATCTTTGAATTGTCTTTAGCAAACGAGCAGTAATATTGCATAAGATTATAATAACAGCTTTGTGAAATCTGCCTGTATGTATGACTCAGAGAGTTAAAGAATACTAAACACAGGGGCACCCAACGGCAAATTTCGGAAAAATATCTGTTCGGAAGACGATTTGAGATCTAGAATTTTCGGAGCATTTGTTGTAAAATTTCTTGCTTGCCTGCCTCTCCTAGGATTTTCGAACACTGGCTACAAAATGGTATAATTACCCATTTTTAACGGATTTTGACCCTAAAAAAGGCCACCTAGAATTTTCGGGAGCCTTTTCCTGGCTGAAGTTTTCGAGAAGGTAAGTTTTTATCCCTATAATTTTTGGATCACTAGACTTTCAGCTAGGAAATCCGAACAGATGAAAGGTTTTTAGGGGATAAAAATATGCCTATATCTACCGTTTGAATACTAAAATACGTTCAACAATGTTATGTTAAGTGGTTTTGAACTATATCCTCGTTTGGTGCCCCTGTAAACAGCAAGTTGAAAACCGTAATATTTATCATGAAAAAAAAAAAGGAGAAAAATTTTGCTTTCTTTATTGCAGGCACGGTCTTTTATCTTTACGGGAGAGTTGATAGCACGCCTGAGGCTATTCAAATTTTCTAAATTAATCGGATGTGAGGTCCCAAGCGTGCGCATCGGTGGTTTTTTTCATTAAATTCAAAAAATTTTAAAAAATTCATTAAATTAGCGCCGGGGAATACAAAGCGCGCCCTTAGATTTACCAAAGAAAAAAATATACTACATTCTAGTGGCTATGTTTCATGAATTTACGTGACACTGTTATTGCATGCAGTATTTGATTTCCATTTCTGCCCAATATATCATTGTTCTCACTTAGACAAAACATAAAGCATGAAAATAATACAAAGTCTTGTCCGATCAAGATCGAAGGCATACTGCAGCTGATTAGTTTATAGTTGTGATGTTGACCTGAAATTCCTTTGAGTCGTTCGTAGACTGATGGCATGGAACGATTAAATTTAAAACTATTTTAAGCTAATACGGCTGTGCACAATTTCCTGGTCAAGCAAATTTTCTCTTTGTGGAAAACACGAGTACACACCAAATAGTTCCGAAAATCTCACTGGGTTTAATGTTCACAATCCTTAGTCCTCAAGGTAATAACGACACCAAACAACAAAGTTTTTTCTGCGAACTCGATCAGTTTTTTCTTTTCCGAACCACGAGGTCTGTAAAAGTACTACTCAAAACGAGGTTTGATAAACATGACTTCATGTAACAGTCACGAATGTTCAAACAGTCTCAACATCTTTGCATCGGTCGCCGGAGTACCACGGGTTTGGCAACGCATTGACGGTTAATTGTTTTACACTTTCAGCCAAAAACCATTTGTTTGCAATCGGCCATTTCCGCCGAGCTCCAAAAACTCTCACTTTCAATACGAGGCTAAGTGCAAAACCTTTCTTGCGAAAATAATTTTTTTTGCATTGGAATAAAAAGTCTCGCTGCTCGAGCCACACGCTTGGCTTAGCGAGAACGTACCAGGAGCCACTTTTTACATCTTCGTCTTTACTTCTTCATTCTTGCTTTTTTATCCTCTATTAATTCTTACTAACAGCCCTAACTCTTACTCAACTCCAACTCCTACTCACTAACAAGCCTAATAGTAGCCGTTTAAATATAGACAATTTTGGACATGTTTAGGTAGTCTGACAGGTGAGAATACAAAGCAAGGCGAACTCGGTGGGGTTTATCTTTTGATGTGACTGAACCTACACAGCTGTGATTAAAAAGTAGCAACAAACCAATGAAAAACTAAAAACCCTGAAACCAAACCCAAACAGGAACTTAAAGGGGCACAATAAACCAAGGTCGGCTTTGGACCTCCCAAACACGAACATCTTTGTAAAACTCGCATCTGGTTATGCCAAGACAAGAATATTCCAAAAATGGAAATTAAACTGCGAGGTAAGCATAAACTCAAGCAATAGTAAAATCAAAAGATCAAACAGGCCGGGAAAACACCCATGTGGACAAAATCCAGACTAACCTTGGCCTACTTCAGCAATGAAACAAACACAAACTTAAAAGAAAAGATATAATACGTTAGCTCGTTATGTTAAACTGAGTAACTTTCAAAATACTTTGAAACAATATATATCTTGCAGCACCTTCAGCCCTCACTTTCAAGTTGAATTTCTGATGAACTCCACTGCCGAGTGCCGGTACTGTTTCAAAGGGACTGATTTTGCCTTTAGGAGTTTATATGTCCTGGAGTAGGACATCACTTAAGCCAAAAACTAGGATCAACGATGCGGAAACATTAAATGGGACGTTAAACTTGGTGTCGGAAGTTGATAGTAGGGATTTCCTTTATGTAGTCTATTAAATGAAATGGTTAACGTGTGAGTTATGGACGCACTCAGGAGGTTGCTAAACACGAAAGAAGCGTAAGAGCGTAAGATCAACTTAAGCTTCTTGAGTGCGTGCAAAAGTAAAACCTTCCATTAAGTGCATGCGTAAGACGATGGTTGTACAGCTGCAACGTTTACCATTTTTTATAACATAATAAATAAAGAAGAACTTTTAATTTTGTTCACAGATAACAGGGAAATGATATTTAGTGTTGGTGTTATGCAATCTGCTCGCGCTTTGGCGAGTACATGAAATCATTCTTTGCAAAGTCTTTTCTTTTAAAAACTGAGCTTTTTGCTAAATAAGTAGTAGTGGTAGTTCTCCGTATCAATGTGGATTTTTAAGCCTTGTCACGCTGCTATCTTTAACGTTTTTGTCAGCTTTCTCTCAGTCGTGAGACAAATGCCTTTACAAACTATGAGAAAGAAACAGTATGAATATACTCGTGTAGACGTGACCCTTACGGCTTTGAACAGGCGCTAGTTAAATGGGTAATTAGCCAATCAGAGCGCGGTCGTTACTTGTGTTATGTTGTTACTTGGCATACAGTAAATCATTATGATCTGCTTATTCAGCTGGATATGGTCTACAAAAACGCTGATTTTGTCTTACAGGGTAGAAGCGAGGAAGGGAGCTAGCTCAAATAAATTTTATAACGCAAAGTTAAAAACTTTATCTTTAATACCAATCAAGTAATGATGAAACTTCTTAAGTATGCAGTGAACAATACCGGGTATTAATACAGTTGTACTTACTATATTGAGAAATCAATTTACCAGAGGGCTCTTTATTCTTGCTAAAGTTTATTTCACAAGCCCTTAGAATATTCAAATCTCCTTTCCTTTTTTTTCTTTTTGCAGTCTTTGGTGGCAGTCGGTGCTGTTTTTGGGTGTCCCATAGGTGGATGGGCGATTGATAAGTTTGGTCGCAAGAGGACCTTACTCTTCTGTTCTGTTCCCTTTGAACTTGGATGGCTTCTGATAAGCTTTGCGCAGAATCGGGCTATGTTGTAGCTGGTCGCATCACTACAGGCTTGGCTTGTGGCATTGTTTCAGTTGCGGCTCCAGTAAGTTTTTTAAACAAGTTATAAAGAAAAAGGAAATGTGAAAATTCAAAGAAGTGGGAAAATATGTTGTACTATTTATTATTCTGCAAATGAACTAAGAGTGTAAATTGAAGCTTTCTTAAAAGCTTCGATCCGCTAGGAATTCTGGCGTAGGTTTCATTTTGTGGGAAAAGTTACATTTTGAGAATTTAAATTGGGGATTCTAACTGTGAATTTCTGTTGTCCTAAAGGTATACATCGCCGAGATTGCACACCCACGGACTCGTGGCATGCTGGGTTCTATTAGTACACTGGCCATCGTTACTGGCCTTGTGATGTCCTTTGTAGCAGGCGTCTTTTGTCATTGGAAATTGCTGGCTCTTATCGGTGGAGTCCCTCCAGCCCTCCTCGTTATATTTTTGTACTTTATGCCAGAGACTCCGATATGGTTATTAAGAAAGAAACACAGAAAAGAAGCATTAGACTCGCTTGTATGGCTACGGGGCTCTAACATCGACACCGACATCGAGAAAGAGGGTTTAAAAGTTGCGGTGATAATTGGTAAGAGGTTACATTTTTCTGCTTATATACTGTTAATGACAAGCCTCAGTCTCAGCTAAAAATACCTGGGACACTTCCACTGTACGCTGTACATTTCCTTCTTGTCCGTCTACTCTCCCTTCCTGTGTTGTTTATCGCAGTTAACTCACCAAATCTTGCAGGTCTGGATCCAGTATAAATACTGACCAATTTCCTAAATGAGCGCCGATGGCACAAATTCCTAGGGGGTCCGGGGGCATGCTCGTCCGGGAAATTTCTTGGATTTTAACTCCCTAAAGTCCCCTTTCCTGGATTTCTAAGTCATTAAGAAAGGATATTGGCCTCTTCATTCTTCTCGGATGAAGCCTTTCAAATCGGCTGATTATTTCATTAAGGTCAATTTCCATATTGTAGAGGATACTAAGCAAGGAGAGTCCAAACCATGTTCCAGATATTTATTATGAAAAATCTGACCGATTTCCGTAAAACGATGGAAACCGATCTGGATCCGCGCCTGTCTTGTGCACTAACATTGAAAGGGCGAGAAGACAATTAAGTGTCCCAACAATTTTGATTGAGACTGCAGGTCAAGCCAACCCCCATAGATTGGAATAATAAATCCATATTGTTTGAAATTTGAATCCCGCGTCAGTCGTTGTCACTACTGTGAAGCCTGTGTAGCCTCAGAAAACAGCTCGTATCTTACGTCGCCATCACTGGTTTCCCCACGAAACGACGTCTGAAGAACTTGCGCAGAAATTCCATACTGTTGACGTGCCACTACCCAGACCTGGGTGCTGCTTCTGATTGGTCGTGCTGCGAGGGAATTTTGCATTATTCCAAACAGAAGTAGCACCAAGATCTGGGTAGTGACACGTCATCAGTATGGAATTTCTGAGCTCAATTCCACAGACTTCATTTTGGAGGGAAACCAGTGGACGGCATCGTCGCCACTGTTGGCTGTTTTCTCAGGATAGCGGTACTGGTATGAAATTCAAATCTAAATTCCAGAACAACAACAACTTCTCTAGTTATTCGGTCAGACTCAAAACACTCCTTCACACTTGGACTGGATTAAGCTCCTAGTCTTCCTATGAAGGCAATTATTAAAAAATAAAGCTGTGTTGAAAGAATTTTAAAAAAATGTTTTTACTTAACCTCGCTTGTAAACTCATGTATTTTAATTGCATGGCTCAAGAATTATAATATTGCTAATGACTAACGATTCAATTTTCAAATACTGAATGGATTCATTAACAGAATCTATAGGGGAACGATGAATAACACGAAAATCAGAAAATAAAAATCCATCTATCTTTAAAGAAAAGACAAGACGGCATTCCTTTTTTGGCAGCATTTTGTACCTAATTTCCTTACTGCCTCAAGGGCTGGTCAAAAGAAATGGACAAAAAAATGAAACAAAAGGTGGCTAAAAATCCCGGAGGCAATTCAGTTGGCTATTCTACAAAAACTCCGGGCCTCAAAATTACAAGTCCAGCGCTCTAACCGCTCGGCCAGTCCGCACTTCTCCAAAGGTTTAAGGGAAGAAAAATGTATTTAACTCATGTTAAGCTACTGTGCGCATGTCCAACTACTGTGCGCTATTCTTTTGAGGTCAGAATTTGCTGAAGGAAGTAAACATTGTTGTTTTCATTTGATTTTTTTATGTCTTTATTTTATCTTGCAGGTCATGAGGAAAAGCTTTCATTGCCTGATTGGTTATCACCTGTGATAACAAAGCCCTTGATAATCAGCGTTGGATTAATGATTTTCCAACAGCTATCTGGAATCACTGCTGTGGTATTTAATGCTGCTAGTATCTTTGCAATTGCAGGCTTTACAGACAGCAAACTTGTCAGCATTTCAGTTGGTTTGGTCCAGTTTTTAGGCACCAGTTTGGCATGCTTAGTGATTGACAAGACGGGACGACGAGTCCTCTTGTTAACAATGTCAATTGCTATGTCCTGTACTCTTTTTGGCCTTGGCGCGTATTTTGAAATCTGCATACCACCGATGGGTGCAAATTCGTCTTATCACGTAGCCCTCTTGTTGGGTACCATCAGCCATTCAGTCCCCTCATCAAAGATAAACTGGCTTGCCATCGTCTGTATAGTTTTGTTCAACCTGTTTTTTGCTTTCGCTTGGGGTCCCGTACCGTGGCTTGTCATGTCAGAGATATTTCCCCCGCGAACTCGAGGCCCTTGCTCCAGTCTTGCAACTATTGCGAACTGGCTGGCAGTATTTATTGTTACCAAGACATATAACACCATGCAGACGTCAATGAGCATTCAGGGAACATATTGGTTCTTCGGGGGATGCTCCATGCTTGGATTTATTTTTGTTTACATGGTTATGCCGGAAACTAAAGGGAAAACTTTAACAGAAATCGAGGCTATTTTTGACCAAAGACAAATCGGAATGTCAGACAAACGGATCAGTATTCAAGACAGTCTTACAATTTACAAAAGCATTGATTAATGAGTTAAAGAATGCGCTTAGTTCGCTTAGTTAGGAACTTAGAGGAAGTTCCTCTCAACATCCAGCCTTAAAATCACAGATTCATGACAAAATATACAGTACCCTGCAAAGTCATAAGATCTTTTTCAGCCCTAAAGTGCCTATAGCCTTGTGGACCCATGAGCACACTCGCACAATCTTACCCTGAAACAGTTCGATTAAGGGATTATTTGTGTCCACTTTGGGTTCATCTTCGCCTGTGTGTTCTCAGTAGCGGTTGAAAAAAAAAAAAGACCTTTTTGTGCGTGGTCACCACTTTCACATTCCCGATAGCACATTTTGCTCACCCCTCAAAACTTTGCTTAACCGTTATTTTAAACTTCCAAAGACATGAAAGGTATCTTAATGAAATATCCAGGAGGAATTGGAAACAAAGGTTATGCGTGAGTTTGGGGAGATTTCTGAGGAGTAGGGTCGGATATTTCAAATTCAACTTGATTACGACGCATTTGAAATAGTGGGCACAAGTAATAAAATGTATTAAGCTTATTTTTATGTTTCCTTTCTCTACTCGAGATCTAGTTATTAAGCTGAATTTGAATGTATGAAAATCTGCTTTCTGTTAAGATAGCGAAAGCAACCCGAAAGAAACCAAATTTGGGGCTTAAATGAATCTTATGAACTTACTCTACAACACTATAAAGTTCCAACTGTTAATTACAGGATTCAATTACACAGACTGTGTCAGCTGATTTGGAGTTTGCCTGTGTTTTTTAGAACAGTTTCATATTTGCAACTGAATTTTAAACGCTCACTTAGTGACTGTTCGGTTAGACTGGCCTTATTGGTTCTTTCACAGCCACTTTCAGAACTAAGATCCTTCGGAAATAGCGTTAATTAGAGGTTCCTGGTCAAAAAGGAACTAATGTGCTGTTAGGTCACAAATGGAAATAAAGTACATGTAAAGTACGTTTGAGCACGAAAAAAACCCTTCCCTTAGTACAAGTATGCTGCCGGGCCCAAGGCCGTGTAAGTAGACTGCAAAATAGTCCGTATTTTTGCGTATTCAAGTACGCGCGAATAGTAAGACTTTAACGCTATTCTTAAGCTACGCTAGCGCTGAACCGATTTTGAGAGGAAAATCGACTGTTTTGCAGTCTACCGTGCGAGTGCGAACAAGATTAGTTATCAATTTAAACCTTACAGATAGAAATCAGTCGATGGAAGGAAGCGATTTACCCAACGAATCACTCCCTTCGCGAGAGCCATAATTTTGCCATGAGTTTGCCCCGTCTAGCATCAACACTTCTTGCACCCTTGTGCTAGTGACACGTAACACACACAAAAGAAACTACAGAACTGAACTGACTCTTTGTTACGGCCATCTTTATTATATAGACAACACCTTTCCGACGACGGATAACACGTGACTAGAGTCAGAATTATTTTTCAATCACTTTCACTCCTCCAAAGACAAAATCCTTAAACTGCTCCCACCAGTTGATTGTGCCTTTGGTAATGTGACATTTTTTGCGTTGTTTGACAATAGCCATCCTCGGAAGAACACTGTCCCATACATTAAGCTGGGATAATTCGCCTACAAACGCTTCTTCGACATCAAAGTCTCCAGCAAGCTTGTCCTGGTCTTGACCAAGCACCAATGTCCCTCCTGCTCTGATCTTGTAACCCTTTTGAAAGTCAGAACCCATGACGACTGTTTTGCCGTGTTTGAAAAATCTGTATCGTCCTGTAGAACTCTCCCAAGTGAAACAAATATGGTGCCATTTACCGTCTTCGATGGAAACACTGGTTTTGCTGTCAACAGAAAAACACGGGCAAGAAAAGACAGAATTTTGGGAAATGAAAAGAAATGCTCAAAGTTTTAAGTGACGGTTTTTTCACCCTATTTTCAGTAAGACAAACTGAAGCCCTTGTGAACTAGTGCGATTAAGGAGTGATTATATATTCAGGCTATTTCTTTTGGCAATGTATTAAATTGGGCATTCTTTCAGATAAGAATTCGAGCCTTAAAGTTTGACAATCCTTGGCGAAAAACCAAACCGTATTCTTTTATAAATATCGACAAGAGCCATAATGGGAAGGCTCTCTCTCTTATGGCTCTTGATATCGATTAACAACTTCGGAGAATGATTGTTTTAGGGCGTTCCGCTGTGAAGAACGAAGGCCATATTCCTGTAGGCGGCTTGAACTAATAATAAACATCGCCAGACAAATAAATGGAACACCAGCCACGTGCACGATTTCTTTAAACTCAATCACTACCGGCCCTGTAAGGTTTATGTATTGTTAATTTCTTGCACAGTCAACTGTCGCTTAGCTTAACCCTCTAAGTCCCAATAGTGATCAAAATCAATTTTCTCCTAACGATATCCATACATTGTCAAGAGATTAGGTTATGAGAATTAAAAAAATGATCACCAAAGCTAAAATGCCTTGATCGTTTATCAAATTCTCTCAACTCATTCTTTAAGGAAATGTGTAGAGACCAGTTTGGAGAATTTGTGTGTGGATATTGGGACTTAAAGGGTTAACAGGCACCTCCCTAAAACTGAACTCCCACTGTGGGTCCCCACAACTAATTCAATCATTTCCTTTGACTCACTTGGCTATATTGAGCTCGTGAGCGAGACCAGGACTATCTTGGTACCATTTGCTTTGTGGGGCAGTTTTGGGGACACTTATCACATTAATTAATAGGCTACAATAAGTCGGGTCCCCTGGTGCAAATCGACAGTCTCATGGGTAATATCGAAGTGGTCACTAAGGCAGAAAACTCTCTAAAACAGACACTTTTAATAATAATTCCATCCCAAGAAAACCTAAAGAAGGAGATCATGGTGGAAAAACATTAAATCTGTTACCTGGTAGTTCCATTGATCAGCACTTGAAGAGTTGGAGATGTGCAAAAAGAAAACTCGTTGTGTTGACCAGGGACGGCGTAGCTGTAAGGACACTGTTTTTCATTGCTGCTGTCAGACGCATTGTCTTTTACAAAGGAGCACAGTGTTACTGCCCTGAGTTCCTGTTTAATGGCGTTCCTTATAAGAACGTAGTTTTCGACTCTTCGTTCAGGAAATACCATTCGGTAGCCTAGGAAAGGAAGATGCATTAGAAATTTTAACCGCTTTACTCCATGAGCTAGTCAGTGATGTAGTCTTGCAACGTGGTTATAACCTTAACTCAAGGAGTCAACCTTTGACAGTTTTTGAGTTTGCGGACAGGATCCTGTGTTGTGACCATTCCAATAAAACCCTTGACAGGCTTTTATACTATTTGTTTCTTAGCAGCATTTATAGAAAGAAAATTTGAAATTTTGTTGAAACTTGAATTTCAGTGGTAACTTTGGGAGCGAAAGAGTAAAGATTACAGTACCTAATTTCTAAAAAGCCCCATTCCCGGAAAAGGTTCCCTTTCAGCAGACATATTATAAAGAATCACCAGCATTCTTTGTGCGGTACACTAAAATATCGTTTTATACAATTAATACAAATTCAGTCTTTTGGGCTCACGTTCTATCAATGACTATACTAGTAATTTCTAGTAAGATCCCAGGAGGAAAGACAGAAAAACTTACTGAGTTACCACGTGTTCCTCAAGCCAACTGATCGAGTTGTCTTTAATCTCTTTAAAAGTTTTTTTTTAAGCTTGACAATTTATAAAATTAGTATGAAAATGGAACATTTATCAAAAGGTCAGTTTCAAATATCAAAGTTTGTACTTTACTTCGAGGCTCAAGCGGAGGGGAGGAGTTTGCTCGGTGACTTAATTGAGACAAAAATTACGAAGTTTTCCAAGGGTACTACCCAGATCTTTTTTCCCTAATTCTTTGGTACAAATAATGATTTGATGCAATATGATATCCTTGTTCCAGGTCTGTGTGCAGCATAACGTTTTAATTTGAAATCACACCAACCCTTGCTCTTTCTCAAAAGGGAAATTGTCAGCCACTAACTTACTCATCTTAGTAATACTGCAGGTTCTATTCGCTGGTTTTGTTGGTGGCCCTCCCAGAGGCCCTCTTAGGGGTCCTTTTGGAGGTCCTCTTGGTGGCCCCCTCGGGGGTCCTTTCGGTGGTCCCCTTGGATCCATGAGCCCCCTCAGCATTTGCTGTGAGTCCTTCACACCGAGCATTACAACAAGGATGAATATTGCCATGGAAACCAAAGACAACTTCATCTACAAAAAGTAAGTATTTAAATACACACAAGAAATAAGTACACTGTAAACTTTAAAGGAACTGTGTCACGAAATTTTTCACAAATCAAACAGTTGGAACTGCCACCAAGCTGAATGAAACATGAAAATAACGGCGCTCAAAACGTTAAAAGAAGTTACAAATAACACAGCAAATATAACAGGAGACAAGGTTGGACAAACCTTAAAGGACTGATTGAATGCGATTACAACTGTGGTTTTGAAAAGTTTTAGCCTAACAGTTTTTCAAAGTTTATTTTTTTTGTTTGTAATACCTGATATAATGCTTTGGAGACATATTCGTTTGACGAGAAGCTGTGATTTTGTCATTCTTAAGAAATTTCTCAAGTTCCATAGTGACTTATGTACGCGTTATTGGCATTGTTAACAAAATATGAGAAAGACAGCCGTGACACAGCCTTTAATAGATTCAAGTTTTCTTCAATCATAAGGTTCCAAATAAAGTTTATAATTAATCAGGGTGGTCGGGAAAATGACATGAAGCAATTCAAATTCAACACTACGATGTGCGAGTCCTTGAGTGACATAGAAAATCTCTCATAAGCGATCACCACGGGAACCCATAAAAGTCAGTGGTAGCAACTAGAAATGGTCTTTTACGAGAATGGGCTCTCGTACCCAAATTTTCTGGATCGAAGAGGGCGACTTTTAATGGGCATGCAAGTTTGAGAAAACAGCGGGAACAGGAAAAAATTGGTCAGGAATGCAATACTTACAATTGTAATGAGCTTCTTTAAGGATACCGCGTCCGGCTTGTGTCACACAGCAAAAAAGTTTAGAATGACGGTCAAAAGTTTTCTCGACTACACCTGTACGTAAGGTTCGAACGAAGCGTAAACTATTAACTGTATACTGCAAAGGCTGAATTTATAAAGAGCAGGCCATTGATTATTTACTAGGTTACATCACACAGCCTATTTGTGCAATCTTGTCACCGTCATGCTGATTATCAGCACATTCATTCAACCCTTTGGTTGTAGTTGATTCATGTATAATGAAAAAGTGTTTTGAATATAATACTGACCAAATAGGACATGTACGTGATGCCATTATCACTGGTTGTTACACTCGAGGGTAAAAGTTTGCGGGATACTTTTTTCTTTAAAATTATTCCTGGAAAGAAAGCTATAAACTGTCAGTAATTCAGGTAAACGTTAAATTTTCAAACTCCAAATTCAGATTGACAACTTATAAAATGCATTTTGCTGCAGTTTCTCCAAGATGTAAGACACGAATGAACTTTTTTTTACTTATTCTTTGCAGTTAAAAAAAGACTTAATAAATGTGTACGTAGTCACTATGGCGTGTCAAATATGTTTTATTCTACGCGAAAAAAAATATCTTTTTTGGCATACATTTCACAATAGGCTGATTTGGGCTTTTTATTGAAGTCACCATGATGATGCAATAGTTTGCTAATTATCACCAGGAATAGCGTTTTAGTCCAAGGCTGTAGTAGCGAGGGAGGAAGGGGTACTTTTTTATTTTCAGCCTCTACAGGAACTAACGAATTGCCCAGGGGTGGTTTGATATTATGCAGGATAATATTGTGATTAATGAAGAGGATTAGTAGCCAACAGTAGGTTATTATCCGCAAAAATGACCTCCTATTCCGCCTCAGTGACCAGTGCTCTTCATTTATTGAAAACCAATGGACAACAAGACAATGGTAAGCTGCGCGCTCGGTCATTATTTTTAAGAACGCATCGAGGCTCAGGCATTATCCTAAATATCACCATAGTTATTAGAGGAGAATGGTTATGAAAGGCAACAAACCATCAAATATAAAAACAACAGTGCTGTCGTTTATGTTGAAAGCTCCCTGATGATGCACAATCCTATGTTTTCTGTTGGCAAATTGTGACGGAATAAATTAATGGGACGCGTTTATTGGTGAATAAAATCAAAATTTTAGGAATGCTATTGAACGTTGTGCATCCTGTCAGGTCCACAAAAACATATACCAAAGGAGTCTGATGGGTTTCATAATCATTCCACTCTATTAACTATGATATTCACAAAACGACTCTCTCACAACAGAAATTTAATACATCTAAAACCAAGCTACCATAATCCTTGATAGTTTACGGACTGTTTGGCTACGTTTTGAAGGTATGAGCTAGTGGGGAAAAAAATTCATATATAAAGACTAGAGCCCTTTAGGGAAAGAACAAACACAATGTCTTGTTTACATAGTATATTCATCGAGGCCTTGATTGCCTTAAGTAATATCCTGACTCCTGCGGAGTTCCAAGAAATTTTCTTTATTACTCAAAAGAAAGCATTATCATGTTCAGATATTGAAATGATGAATTCAGATAACAATAGTCAAGATCTTTCAGGCTAACATCACGCTCCGGCTGATAGCAGCTGCAGGTAGAACGGCAAAATGAAAACCCAACCGAATCGTTCTGGAAATGAGCTCTGCAAATCGCGCTACAACAGAGCACCTGCTTGTGCGTTATTGTGTAAATTACATTTTTGTACATTTCTTTGCCTTGTCTTGAAAACAACACCCCAGCCGTAAATGACCAATTGCAAGATGGAGGTTCTCTGATTTGCAGAGAATGTGAACACACGACAGTGACAATTATTTTTTTTTAACTGATCTGGACTGCGATCAGTCTCTTATTTTTTCTTTGCAAAGCTACTGCACACGAAATCCGCATGCGAGCCGCGTCTTGTCCCAATCCCTTGTTGTAACATAACGTCGTTGTTTGCAATCGCGCCGGCTGAGATAAGAACTAGACGGATTTTAAGGGAAAAGGTGGACTGTAAGTAGTCCATAACTGATCACACTCGAAGACGGTAAGTTACCGTCCATACAGCTCTTATATTAGGTACTTCAACTACATTGTACATTAAGCTAAAAGAGCTGGAATAATCGCTACAGATCCTGATAAGATAAAAAGAAAAAGATTTGGAAAGAATTCCGTTGCCCTTCTCGCTGATTAAGCGCTGAAACTGAGTAAGTAATGGAGTTAAACTAAAGCGAAAACAGTTTAGGCTGAAGTCTTAGAAGAGGGTCTCAATGGGGTGCTAGCTTTGACGGTTAACGGTTATTAAGTGGAAATTTAGTCCAAAAGTTAATTTAAAAAAGTAAATATTAGCTTCTTTATGAATAAATATTTACTGTTGTGTGTTGGAGGTTGTCTTGGCCTTTCACTTATAATTTTCGAAATATTTTCCGATATTAGCAGGTCAGTAAGGTATTGTAATGTCTAGAAAGACCAGAAAAAGTGGTTTTTGAGAACATGCGAACTGTTTTTTTTCAGTTTGGAACTGATTCTTCAGGAGCCGGAATGCCGCGAAGATCAACTGAAATAGTGAGATTTGAAATACTTTGAAGTTTTTTGACGGTTAACCTTAACCTGCATTTTTGACGGTTGACCGTTAAATTTTAGGCCATTTGACTGCTGACGGTAAACTCCATTGAGATCCGCTCAAAAGAGGAAGTAGTATTTTATACCAAATTTTGAGCGCATCACTGCATGGAATAGTTGTAATTGTAGATACGGTCCCTTACAAAGGTTAAGTCACATATGACATTTGAAATTGTTCCATTGATAATAGGATCCAAATGAACCTGTTCGGTCTGTATTTTCTCTTAAAACACTAATTTCGATAAACTCCCCCAAAAAACGTAATCACAATTTTTCTTGGAACGAGAAGAGGAAAGGGTGGGATCGGGAACCCACCCCTATCCTTCGCATATTGATATTGTGCAGTTTAGATTAAGAAAACAGAACAGTGGTTTAGATGATAAGTTGTGTTTTTAAGAAAGCGTCGCGCGCCCCAGGAGAATCTGGACAACTATCATATAGAAGCCAGTTAAGAGTATTGAGGTAGCACAGTTTTGTTCAACTTAAATTTTTCGTTGGAGCCGGGAGAACAAGGCTGGCCGCCCAGCCGGGTCACCCTTTTTCGATCTAAAGGGTCTCCCTCCTATCAGGGTCAACTTTTCCCTTATATATATATATTAATTTGCGTCGTCCAGTAGGGTTGACTCAGGTCAAGGCGAGACAATCAGCGCATGCGCAAGCGCTGTCGCCTCCGGCAAAGGGGCCAAGTTTTTCCCGATTAAACTCTCGCTAAAATTGACTCGGTTGGGAGGGTGATCCTCTTAGTTTCCCTGCACAACTTTTCTGCACCTTTTCTCCGCCAAGAGAGAATAATTTAAGACGTAAACCACAAAGTCAAATTAGAGTGCGGAGTTATGGTAGAGGTTTTCCTACTTTCAATAACTGAAACATTTCAAGTAACTACATGCAACTCTCGATCCTTCAAAACATGATCAATTCTAATTGGTAAAGGCGGTCAAAGCAATAAGTTATCTGAGAATGATAAGATCAGGAAATCCACGTTTACAAATAATTCTTGTCCTTCCTTGATTACTATCCATGTTACAGTACGAGAGTGGGTCAGTTCTCACCTTATTTGACGCAGCTTTATGTCCGCGACCATAGCGAAAGATTTCCATGATTCCATGAAGAGTGATTTCAAAATTTTTCTGATTGTCTTCTACCGTTTACCTTTACTTGTTTTTCTGTCTACTCTTGTCTCGGTCTAGAAAACGGGATGTCACGTTAAAATAACCAGAGTCAATGGAGGATAGAGATGGAAGGATAACGTAAGAGGAAGATGAAAACAATAAAAGGATGCCCTAAGATAAAACATAATGAAGGTAGGGAAATAAATTAAAAGCAGAAGCACAAATCCAATCATTTGCTAAGCACTCATCGTGGCTGCGAATGTGTAACGAATATACCGCGTATAAGGAGTTCAAGTGCTGTAAATGGAATCCGGATACGACAGTGACCATAAAAAATTGAATTAACCCCGGCCTGGCTAAAGTAAGAACTTCTTGTGTGTTTTTTTTTCATTGACCCTCGCTTACGATCAGTTTTACATTTACAGTTGAACCTCTCCACAGGACGCCCACCCTTAGACATTAGAAAATAGTGGCCATTATCAAGAGGAGACCGTTGTATGGAGGTTCAAACAAAGAGTCAATGTATGGATATGGTATGGATTACCGTAAAATTCCGAAAATAATCGCCGGGGCTTATATTTTTCAAAGGCCCTTTTTGAGTGGTTTATTTTTGGAGGGGCTTATATTCGGAAGGGCTTATCTACGGAGGGAAATTTGCGCTTCAAAGTCGATTGGGCTAGCTTATAGTTGGAAGGGAATTTACCGTTTTTGCTTTGTTTTACTTCGTATACGAGGGCAATTTCCAAGTAAAAGCCCCCGCAGGGGCTTATATTCGGAGGGGCGATTTGACGGAGGGCTTTTTTGCGTTACAAGTTTAGGGGCTTATATTTGGAGGGGCTTATACATGGAGGGGCTTATTTTCAGAATTTTACGGTACTTGTACCACCGGGCCAACTTGTCCACTTGAACAAGTGGCCGTTGTTTGAGGTGGCCGTTAGTGGAGGTTCGACTGTATTTTACAGAACTGGTTAATTCATCATCTTTTCTTAATACCATACAGCGCACTCTCGACCGTTGTTGATCCTAGCAGTCTGCTGGACGCATGTCAAATATGAATCAACTATATATTCTTGCTCTTCACTAGTCTCTCCATTGCTCAGAGGGTAGATCGCCCAGCCGGTTTTCGGGTGTGGTAAAAGGCTCGTATTCTGTCGGGACTCATGTGTCAATTCCACATTTCTTTTTTGCCCCGCGCTCGTGACAAGCCAGCTGGTCATCTCATTTGCCTAGCTTGAAATTATATTTAAGAAATCGTCAAAGTGCGCAGCGTGCAACCATCGTTATAGATGCAAGAGGGAGGTCACCAAGCACGGCAGAATTGTTATAAAGTTGCTTGAGGCGTAGCCTAGAGCAACTCTAACCTCTGGAGTGTTTAGCAAATCTCCCAAGTGCATGCATAATAACTCGGTGGTTGCACAGCTGCAACCTTTGCAATTTCTTTTGTAACGTGGTTTCGAAGAAAAAAAACATTTTAATGACATTAAGTTTGTTTATGGTTGGGTCACTCAAGGGAACTAACGAAATTAGGTGCGCTGTCATTTTTTCCGCACGTTAACAAAACTTGCAGTTGAATTTTTCGTTTACTGAATCGGGCGTTCTCCCATTTAAGGCAGATTGTAAGGTAGGTCTTCTATATTCAGTTTAGAAAAATTAGAAACACTAAGCTTCGTCTTGAAAATTGTGCAAAAAAGAAAAAGGACCTTAGAGTCCAAATTTACTGAAAAATTCCCCGAAATCGATGCTGAAATGAGGAGAGTTCAGTTTATGCTGTTGCTCCAATTTAGTGCTCATTTTTGTGAAAACTTTACTTGAAAACCCAAACGTTTGACCTAAAATGAAATTTTCATTACAATTTTTACGTCGTGAATCCATTCATTCAAATAAAATGGCTTATAATAAATCATGACAAAATTCAAGGCTAAACTACTGTCTCGAATTAGAGCGTATTTTCTACAGTATTTCTTTAAATGAAAAGCTAGTCAGTAACATGAATAAATTCTTATTTCAGAGAGTAATTTGCTCCGTAATCATAGCGTGCACATGAACCTTGAAAGCCTTAAAAACCTTCGCTTGATCAGTTGCGCTCTGATCCGCTTTGAAGAAAGCAAGGGTGAAGTGTTGAACGCCTTTTTTTGCTATTTTTCAACGGCAACTGAGGATTTTCTTTTCCATTTGTGGATTTTAACATTGCTTTCTTTATCTTATAAGAGAGGAAGAATAAATAAATTTTTAGAATTTGCCCTGAAGTGGATTTTAACCTTTAGCGCATGCGTAGAAGGTGTTCCTCTAGAGATAAGGCTTGGTGATGAACATCATGTAAATAAGGTTACCTTAACGTAATTTCAGAATTTGTCAGTCTTTTGACAACATACACACAAAACGAACTTCACAACGCTCTTCCAATTTGAGTTATGGGATTAAAGGTAGAATTGGCTGATAAAATTCGTATTAAAAGTAATTGCAGGGTTTGATTTACATTTATCTTAAGCTTGTTTTTCTGAAAGGCTTTAGTTTACTAAGTACCGAGGCTAGTTTTCATGTAAAATGTGATCCACTTTAACTTATAAGTTCGAGCTTTTTTGAAAGAACGATTATGAGCTAGTTCTCCGACAGCAGCAATAGGAGAAAACTTTGTGGGGGCGGAATAACTTTGGCCACGATTGTGGCAAGCTTTAATTGAAAAATTAGCAAACTTAAAACACAGCAATAAAAATTAATGGCGTGCTTGATGTCTTGGTCAGAAATGAGGCGACAAAATTCCCCCACACAAGCCACACTATGTGGCTGGAGCCCTGGACATCAAAAATGAAGGGCTAATGTGAAAGGAAAGGAAAAAGATAATCATCGGCTAGACGCAGAAAGCCTGACCATCTTATTTAAATTCTATACAGTAACTATAGCTTAGATTAACTAGCGCGAAAGACATACTAGATCTTCTTATGCCGTGTTTAGACTTGAACGGTTTACTGAGGTAGGGGAGTTTACTTACCTAGGTAAACATTTTCCGTGTGTAAACGCTAACTGATACTTTGGTAAATGCCGCAAAAGACAAAAGAAATTTGACCAAGGTAAAAGTTGTAATTACCCTGTGATCAGGCATGGTTACAGTTGGTAACCAAGATCAAGATGACAGATATATCCGCTTGTGGCGGTGTAATATGTCACATCCCGCGATGAGCAGATCGTGCGATTGTCACGTTTTCGGCCAAGTATTTCTATCATGGCAGATAACAGAGAAGTCAGAGAACGATTGGAACGCCTTGATATCCTGAAATTTTCTTTCCACCAATCTTCCACGAAATCTGCTTGTAAAAGGCTCTCAAACCAGAACTGATTTCGCGGCCATGACCACGCACGTCTACCTCGTCTGGTATTTTTTTAAAGCAATTTGGAGTAAAACCATCCGTTTTCGCCTCGACCTCTTGAGGTGTTGTAACGTCAACATCTTACGAAATCTTGACGTTTCTGTTTGCGGCTCTTGAATTAAGAAATAAAAAGCAATGGCCACGGAAGCCACCACTTTACTTCTTGAAGCGAGCATGGTTGTAGAATTTCCCGCACGTTCGATTTCATGACGTAGATAATGCAGATGGCGGGAGTGTTGACAGATCAACTTGAGTTATTTAAGCTAGTGTAAACCTGGGACGAATGTAACAAGGTTAAGTAACTTGACCTTAGTAAATTTTTACCTTAGTAAAAGCTCAAATGTAAACACGACATAAGGTGCAGCCCAATGATTAACCAACTCAAAAGACGACTTTCCGCCGGAAATAGCTAATGACCGATCTCAATGCTGAGTTTGGTGAAATTTTAAAGCTGTTAAAAAGTCTGTTTTTTACTGATTCGTAATCAATGCAATTGGACGAAACAAATAAATTTGTTCAGCTGTGGACCACGACGGAAGGTTTGTGTCTTAGCTGATAGAACATTTCCTCTCATTAGTTGAGGACTGAAATAAATTTTTTTCTTCTAAATGCGACGATTCCGAATCACGGGATAAGAGATTTTAGCTCTAAAAATAGCTCAGTTTCTAATTGGTCATTAGTTTGCTGATCGTGAGTTGTGCCAGAGATATGACAAGTTTCATATTAAAATCAAAGGGTATAGAAATATTAACTTATTTAGACACCAAATTGCTGGTTTGCTTGATTTTTTATGCATTTTTAAGGATGTGTATTTTTTTTAATACTAAACATTAAAAAACTCCTGTATCACATACATGTCTTGCTTGACCATTAATCGGCACCAAATATGCTTCAATGTTTTATAGAACAATTAAAGCTATGGCTGTGATATTTGTCACAACATGTTTGCAATGTTTTAACCGTCTGATCACGTTTGTTTAAAGAAAAGGATGGCTATATAACCTTGACTATGTTTTCTTCGGAAGCAGAGTCAGCAAGTATTGCAAATAAGTATCGTGCCGGTTTTACTTTTCCAAAGCTCAAATCTGTTTTGTACTTAGCAAAGATTATGCTTGGCTTACAGTAAAAAAGAATGTGGCCACGAGAGTGAACGTGATATTTGTTTTAAGAAAAGCAACTAAAAAGAACACTCAAACAGTAAAATCACACTGATTTGCATATTTGTCTGTAAAAGAAAATAAATAGCTTTCAATATAATTCAAACATGATTTTGATTGAGAGTTTGGGATTTAAATAAACCCATTTAATTTAATTTGTGTCAAAGGATCAAATGACGAAATGACTTGAACTGACATCTTTGATATGGATAGCAAAAAAAGATCGTAGCTGTTGAAGTGAAACTGATCGTAGCTGTTGAAGTTTAAGGATTTAGACATTTGATTTGTAAGTGATATAATCAGTTCCCTGCTCAGAATCATCTGTTATCAAAAGTACATCAGATCATCAGATTTGCCGGTGACATCCATGAGTGTATTTATTTGACATAATCATTTAACGCACGAAGACTGGCAATAGACCCTTCACGCTTTTGTTCTTTGACATGCACCATTTAGGGAAAATCAGTCGACACCACTGGAAAGACCGCCTTAAGATTAATAAAATGGACAAATTTGAAAGTCACTGTAATTTGTCTACAACTAACGGAGGTATAGCTCCTCAAACTGGCGAAATGTTACCGACCTTTGTATGGTAGGGGGTAAACAAACGTTATTAAATTTTTCGCAATTTTGCAAAGCTATATATTATATCTTCGCCCGCTTTATAAGACGTATCACTTTCAAATTTGACAATTTCACTCATTTTAAGGTGCCCTTTCCAATGGTGTTAACGGATTTTCCCAAACTTGTCCATGTTAAAAGTTGAAAAAACCGTGGAAGGGTCTATAGAATCTGACTCAAGGTGGATTTCCACTGTCGCTTAATTTTTAAGTGCTTTACGCACGTAAATTTTATTTACGCGCGTAAATAGTGTGGAGGCAATGTATGGAAGGTCACGCGTAAACGTAAAAGTTGAACCTCGCTCAACTTTCACGTTTACGCGTGGCCTTTCATACACTGCCTCTATTTTATTTACAAGCGTAAATTTTACGTGCGTTCCCAAGGAAAAATTACGCTACAGTGGAAATCCGACCCTCAGTCTCACGTTTATCAGTCATTAGAATGCTTCTCACGTTTTTAAAATGTCTTCCTGTTTGTTTCGTCAACAGAAAAGAACTACTGCACGGGCACACGTTTCCGAAGCCTTATCAACATGAACAATTCAACCGAATTCACATCTTGTTCTCGCGAGGTCTCTACACTGTTTATAACGATAACGTCCGTCATCAGCTTTGTAGCGTTCACCGGGAACCTTCTTGTGACAGCGACGTTCTTTAGCACACCAAGCCTTAGAACCAGCACCAACTTCTACATTGTCAACATGGCTATCTCTGACATTTTCGGCTCCTGCTTCAATTGGTTGCTTTACGCAGTCGAAGGAATGCTAACGAGTAGAACCTTGATCAACGGTCACTCAGCTCCAATTTTATGCAAAGTTGGGATGTATTCCAGGGCCGTTTCACAACTTGTGTCTGTGCTGAGCTTGGTTTTAATCGCTTTTGACAGATACATCGCTGTTGTGTTTCCTTTGAAGGAAATATCTTTTGGAATGGAACAGGGAAGAGTTCGCCTAACATTATCACTTTTCACTTGGTTGATAGCGCTGGCTTATGGCTATCCTTACATCCTCTACGCTGAAGTGGTCAAAGTGGATGATCAAACGTTTTGCAGAGCAGTGTGGAATTCCAAATTGGTGGTCGCAATATTCAATGGGGTCGGCTTCTTGTTGTTCTTCTGCACTCCTCTGATAACAATTGCTATTCTTTATTCCCGCATTTTAAAAGCATTAAGAGAACGGCCAGCCACCCAAAATGCTACACGAGGGAAAATAAAAAATCATAAGCAAAACCAGCATAAGAAAGTAACAAAAATTCTGATCTCGATTGTTGTCACATTTTTCGTCTGTTGGACTCCACTTTGTGTTTACCTGACTCTGAAAATGTTTCGACCAAACCTTTTCCTCAAGGACAAGTGCCATATTATTGTAGCCTTGTTCTTTTATATTTTTCCAACTCTTAACACAGCAATAAACCCTCTTATTCTTTTTGTGTTTAGCACAAATTTTCGAATTGCCCTGGTGAACCTAATTACTTCAAAAGAGAACATCATCTATCCGTCTCTCGATGAAAGAGTTAGGCCATTGCATATAAATACTGTTCAGATGTCAGAGCTCCATTAGATACGAAGAACCCTTAAACTATACTATACTATTATGAAACGCCATTTGGTACATCTTGGCAGGTATCAAACCAAATCAATTAACTCTTTCTGTATGGGTTTGAGTTGGGTGCGTGATGTGTGCGTGCAATAACTGATCACTTTCACTTTTAATTATTCTTTGAGGTTTGTAAGTTCGGCGAATGTAACTGCATCTAGTTTTTTGATAGTTTTATAGCCTGCGTAGCTTGGCGGTTTTGTCGAGCAGAGACCCACGAGCGGCGAAGCCGTAGCAAAAATAAAAACCGCCTGCCCGGATTCGTGAGATTTTCAACTGCCGCCACCTTAATCTCATTTTGACACCCTGATGACAAATTGTATGGTTTCAATTTCCCCAGCCTGTCAGAGGCTTGATAGTAATATGAAACTTCGCGCGTCAAGTTGCTCCCGCCCCAATCTCCCCGCGGTTTCTCTGGCCTCGTCAGCCTTTATTACTTTGCGCGCCCAACCAAAACTGCCATGCTACGCGGGCTAATAGTTTAACTAACTGGAAATTTTGATCCGGGGGCGCGGAGTACTGGCTTTGGAACTGGACATTTGCTGGTAATGTTAGAGAGCTACAACTGTACTTGTATATGGACAATAAGGTTACGAAATTACATAGTAAATGTAAATGTATTATGGTGAAATAAAGCGTAGAAAATGTTCAGGTACCACCCCAGAATTTTAATCGTAGATTCTTCCACTGATGAAAACCAATTGCGGATCTCGGAATAGTGCCCGGGAGGCCGGGCCCCCCTTATTTTCAGACAAAATATGTTATTCAAATTTGTAACGAGTGGAACAAAAGAATCTTTTGTTACAAGAACCAATGCGCTTCTGTTTTACACCTTAATATCAACAAGTGTCGTCATCATGAGTATCGCTATGAGAGCTTTCAAAAGCGACCGACAGCCAACAGAAACGGCGGGAGTTGTCCGGCATTAAATAACACATGCCGCCCACTGATTGGCTGATATTTAAACACAGATGAAAGAAGCTTTTTCTGCGCGTGTCAGGTGACTCGACCTAGTTTGTTTTTAAGGGTACCATCCTACTTTGAAGCTCTCTGGTATCCCCACTTTTACTTTGATCGTAAGTCTAACATATAGCATGGATAACATATAAATCAATCTACAATATAGCAAGAAATTTTTGGCCATCGGAGTAAATGTTACGTGGTTATAGTGCCACGCCTCTTTGGGGTCTGAGTAGAAATTCTGCTGTTGCCGGCAAAAAAGCATTTTCTTAAAATGTACGCGTGCTGAACAAGAATGTTGTATCATGACAGACTAGAAACAATAGAAAACTCCCAAAGCACAAACTCAAGTTTAGGCTTATAGAAGATAATGTTACAGTGCTTCAATGATCATGAAATTCAGAATCCGGGTAGTTAGTTAATCTGATTGTGGCCCTGAAAAAATTTGAAGGAAAAAAAACTACGAACTTTTAAGAAAATGCTTTTTTCGTGAGAAGGACTCTTAAACGCTGACAAAGAACGTCAACAAATAGCTAAAACTAAAATTTGTATATGTTTGCATTGCTCGAAATCGAGCGCATTTACAAGGCCGTAAAGCTTTTTGCTGACTTGCAAGGACCCATCTGTTATAAAGATCCCCCAAATAAAGGGATAAATCTCATAGTTTATTAGATATAACCGTGTAAAATTTGCTTATCATTTTCGCATAAATTATGACCTAAATTTGGAAACCGCTGAATTTCTCGCATTGGGTCTTTACGATTTTGGTGAAACTCTGTTCAACGCAAGGCACTAATACGCACTATATGTAGCCGAGAGATTTTCACGAAAAAATGCCGGCAACAGCAGAATTTCCACTCAGACCCCAAAGAGGCGTGGCACTATAACCACGTGACATTTACTCTGATCGCCAAAAATTTTATGTTATATTGTAGATTGATCTATATGTTATCCATTCTATGTGTTAGACTTACGATAAAAGTAAAAATGGGGATACCAGAGAGCTTCAAAGTAGGATGGTACCCCCCCACCCCCCCCCCCCCCCCCAAAAAAAAAAGACTGGGTCAAGTCACCTTAAAATAAGACTTTTCTCAGTGGCAACAATTCTTGTAAAACACTGTAGTTTATTTAATCAACTAAAATATATTCATTTGCTCGACTTAAAATTAATAACCAAATGAATTAAAAACCGGAATCACGTTTGTCATTTGTATCACATCGCATTAGGTTTTTTTACAGTTGGAAGAGAGGCTTTTACTTTTGTCAACACTCTCCTTCATTATTAATCATCATACACAACTGGTGTGATGACTTTTCCCCCGGAGGAATGAACAGCTGTTTAAAATATGAAATGGTATAAAGAGAACAAATTGACATGAACCACAAAATAGCTAATAGGCTTCATGACATTTCAACTGATTTCTTTCTAGCAGTGGTTTGACTAGAAAGAGTCGGAAGGAGAGATTCGATCGGTTCGCCGCACTGGAACGGTTCGACGACAAAAAATTAGCTTGGTCATACTTTACTGAGATAAGGTGTTTGCAATCGCCAAATTTTCCAGAGACTACAGGTCAGCCCTTCAAAAATAAAGTGTTTTGAGGCGACGTTTTAGCTAAGATTTCTGATGTTGATGTACTTTGGAGGAAATAAATTTGGCTAATGCTTGACCGGATAAGCCAAAGAAAGCCATGAAAGATTCCACACACAACCACTGCTCCGAAGCCACCTCGACAGTTTTTATAGCGGTTTTATCCGCTATCAGCTTCATCGCTTTAGTTGGAAACTTTCTTGTTGTTATAACTTTCTTCAAAACCGCCAACCTCAGAACAAGCAGCAACTATTACATAGTCAATATGGCGGCCTCAGACGTTCTATGTTCGTATTTCAGTTGGTTGGTATATGCAACAGAAGGAGCTATTACTGGTAGAATGTGGATATCTGATCCTTTGGCTTCCGTTTTGTGCAAAATTGGGATCTATGTTAGAGTTACTTCACAAATCGTGTCCGTGCTTAACTTGGTAGCAATCGCTGTTGACAGATATTTCGCCATCGTGTTTCCTTTGAGGACAACGTCAATGCATAAAGAAAGAGTTCGTTTTGCCATTCTTCTTTTTATTTGGATCATATCAGGCGCTTTATGCTGTCCTGGGATCCTTTACGCCAAAGTTGTGGAGAGTAACGGTGACAGTTTCTGCCGATTGATCTGGAATCAATCAGCCTATAAGATTTACCATTCGATTGGTATAGTACTACTTTACTTTATTCCTCTTATAACCATAATAGTCTTTTACTACCGCATTTTAAGAGCGCTCCGAGCACGATTGATGAGTGGAAACGGTCTGCGAGACTCACAAAACATCACTCTAACTCAGAATCAACAAGTCATTAAAATCCTCATCTCGATTGTCTTCGCTTTCTTCTTCTGTTGGACTCCTCTTTGCATTTACTTTGTTCTTAAAATTTTTCAACCAGACCTATTCCTGGAAGACACATGTCACATAATTGTAGTTTTGTTATTCTACGTTTTTCCATCTCTTATCACCGTTATTAATCCTCTAATTCTTTTCTTGTTTAGCACAAATTATCGACAAGCTTTGGCGAACCTACGTGCACTTTGTCGAGTTAATTCGGTCGGGACATCTCCGTTGCATGTTACTACAGTTCAGATGATGGAAATCCACTAGATCATGTCTCCATTATACAAACTGGATTGATAGAACGCTTTTAGGTAAAAATCAGTATTTAGGCCTCTGATAGAAAAAAAAATTCCCGAGCAACCAGCAGCTGTTGATGAATATGTTTTACTATTTAGGCAAATCTATGAGTAACTAAACTAAAATGAAATAAGTGGAATAGAAATAAAATATACGGAAAAGTATACAACCATCCCCTCAAGGGGAGGTGAATAGTGGTGGAACTACAGCTAGACGCGGAGGGTTGAGGGATATATCTATGGCTCTTCACCGACCCTGAGGGGATAGTTGTTTTAGTATTTACCAAATCAGTTGGATAAAAATGAAAAAAGTGACTTTTGTAAATTGAAACTGTCAGTCAATAGGAACTTTGTTTACAATTTACAAACATTTCTGGGGTTTTGTCAAGTGCATTTTTACGATTTTGTTGTAAATTCAGCATGAAAATCATTTTCTACCTTCCAGTCAACACTGACAAGCCAAAGTTCCTCACTTTCTTGGTATTTGTTTGGTCGACTGCTTCACTTATCGCTCAAATTTCGTCTTTCGAAAATGTCTCGAAACGAGACACCATCTTAGCTCCGGTCGCAAAACACTGAATAGCCAACGATATTCCGAGTTACGGGAGCCAATCAAAACGCGCGAAAAGTCTTATTCACTGATTTGGTAAATATTAATTAAAAATAGAATAAATGTGAATGCAATTGTCTCTAAGACGGATGCCGTTTGGACTGAACCCAAGGGCCCGATCTTAGAAGTGGTGTTGTCACGAAGCTCTACTTTTGTCTTTTACAAAAAGTTCTTGAATAGGTAACGTTAACATCAAGTTTCATGGCGAGCGGTGGCGAGTTATGATTATGGTAATGCAAAATGGACTTGAATGACGTCGCAGACACATCCCCGATTTTCTGAAGATATGGCTGATGGAATTAAAGTCATCCAACATAATTGTGATAAGATAAACCTATTTTTTTCTTGTTGAATACTTTTGGGAAACAGTGAGATATTGATGGAGATATTGTTGACGGTGTTGGTGATGCAAAAAGAAGAAGAAGAAGATGAAGAAAAAGAGGAAAAAGAGAAGACGGTTGAAATATAAAGTGCAAATTTAATATGATAATCTGAAATACTTTTTCTAAGTAAATGTATCAACATGAAGCCGAAACGTTGTAAATTGCATGTTTCAATGTTTAATCAAAACAGCTGTGTAGACTTTGAAGTAAAAGATAATTTAAAAATTGTAAAATAAATTCGTTTGGGGAGAGACGAAAAAATGGGTTTGGTAGTTAAATCTTTAGTAGTATTTTGCTTTGCTGAAAAATTCGTATTATGCTATACTATAAGGATGGGGGTAATTAATAAAGGGTGAAAGAACTAATAAATGAAATATTCCACTAATAAGAAAGTCTTCCTTTGTACCGTGGATTTCTTTTTTTTTTTGTAGACGAATAGTGTCATATTTACATTCGCGTGCAAACTTCATAACTGTGTTGATTCTTTTTTTTTTTTAATCAAGGAACTCAATGGCCTAGGCTTCGTTTCATTAAGTTTTCTCGGGAAAGAGAGTCACTCTCTCAGCCGAGTCAACTTTATAGAGTGTTAATTTAAATTGGAAAAAATTTTGACCCCTTTGTCCAAGCAAAGAGCGCTCGTGCATGTTCTGATCGTCAAGCCTTGACTGAATTGAACGGCTAGGCCAGCTAAAGTGTATAAATGGAGAAAAGTTGGTCCGGCTAGGAGGGTGATCTTACCATCAAAAATGGGTGACTCTCTGTTTTTCACGTTATTTGGTCGCCAAGTTTTGTAAAGAAGAAATGGAGAAAAGGTTGGCTGTCGAGGGTGTCCTCAGTAGCAGAGACACACAAATGTTAGGTCTGTATTAGAGCGGTTTTCATTTGAGTGTCGAAAAGTAATTGGTTTTGCACTTTCTACGCGATGCGATTGGCTTAAAAGATTCGCGCCACTCTTTCATCCAATCAGAAGTAAAACCAAAGCCAATTGTGACGCGCTCGCATGCATTTTCCCGCGCTTTGCGTCAGCCACATGTAATTACTTCGAGTTTTGATTGGTTCAATGCATTGTCTGTGTCCTATGTGATTGGCCAGAGTAATTACTTTGGTTTTGGTTTTACGACACTCAAACGAAAGCCACTCTAGAATGAACAAGTGTTAGGTCCAGTTAAAAAGCTCTTTTAAATCTTCTCCAATGTGCCTTTTAGATATTAGGAACAGCACGTTACCCTTAGCCAAAGTGTAAAGGGATACAAACTTTTGATTTTTATTCGTTTACAATAGAGGAGTCAGCCCTCTGAGATTACATAATATGGTTATGATAAAGTTTTGAACGCCTCAAAAACCACAGTTGGTAGTTATATTATAACGCCGGTTGTTTGGTTCCGGCTTAAGGTAGAGAGCTGGTCCGTCAACCGCAAAATATTCCGAATTTCGGAAGACTGATGAAAACTGTACGTCTATCAAAAATGGATAAACCATTTTTACACATTTTGTTTTTTAGTTTGTTCTGCATGTTGGTCTTTTAGTCTATTTAACAGTCTTAACATAGTATAAGAAACTCTGTTCGCACTAATTGACGATCTTCTACACTTTTTCTCAGCTATACTTTGTTAAAGCTCGCACCAAAGAGCTACCAGAACTAAGAAACAAAATAAAACAAAACGAAACCAACCAAACAAAAAAGCCTCAGTTGAACCAACCAACCAACCAACCAAAAAAAAAAAATCTTTCAATTTAGCATTTAAAGAGCCAGGCTTACATAGGGTCACATGGGCCTTATATATTATAAGGCCTCCTTATAAGTTCCTCTCCTTCTAAGGGGTCTCAATAAGGTGCTGGCTTTGACAGTTGACGATTATTTTTTTTTCCAGTTTTGACGGTTGACGGCTAAATTTCGGAGCTTTCGACGGTTTACGGTTATTTAGTGAAAATTTAGTCCAATATAGTTAAAGTAGCTTGATTAACTTGTGTATAACGTAATATTAATTGTTGTGTTTGGAGGTTGCCTTGGCCTTTCACATAAAATTTGAAGATAGATTTAACATACAAAAAAGATGCAAGGTCTTGTGATGTTCGTACGTAGGGAGTGTTTTTGATAACATGGTCCGTGGCTTATTTAGTGAAGTGATTCTTCAGGAACCGAAAGTCCGTGAAGATCAGGTGAAATGGTGAACAACTAGAACAACAACAACAATCAATCAATCAATCAATCTTTATTAGCACCCCGGGTAAAAGGGATTCCGAAGTAAATTATATTCTTACAATTAGCAAGATAGAGAGCATAGCCAAATGATTAGAAATCATAGCAAATGCTTGTCGCGCTAAAAGGGTGAGATTTGAAATACCTTGAAACGTTTTGACGGTTAATCTTCCTCTGCACTTCTGACGGTTGACGGTAAAAAATAACCTTTTTTGACTGTTGAAGGTTAAATTTTGGTCCGTTTGACATCTGACGGTTAACCCCATTGAGACACTCCTTCTATATAATACGTTCTTAACCCTTTAAACCCTAAGATCAAACTTTAAATTCTACTTTGTTTCCCCTATTAATTTCCTACAGAAGTAGTTGGGTAGAAGTTGATAAAATATCAAGCAAATTCATCTTAGTGTGATCATGTCCGTAATTCTCATCACCATTCTGTTTTACCAAGCATTGATATTACAAGGAGAAATTTGATGCTGATCACTCTTAGGGCTTAAAGGGTTAATGAAGGAACTCGTGACGAGGCCCTAAAATGTTTGTGTGGGAAGTTACATATTTTTTTAATATTTGGGCAAAAAGCTAAATCTCTATATTGCTCTCTGTTTCCAGCACTTTTTCTACCCACTTAGTGAGCTCAAACATACTAGCATAGACACCATATTTGTGTGGCCTTGCGCATTCGTGGCCCCAAGATACCACGCCGGTTAGATAAAACCGCCCTTGGTACTGGCAGGCCAGTGGCCCTCCACTATCGTATTGACATGCGTCAACGCCTCCCTTCGCGTATCCTGCACACAGAGCTCTGGAATGAATGTTTCCATGATAGGACTTGGCATGGTTGCAAATACTTGTCGGAACCAGACGTACTTTGGCTTCTCTTAAGATGTCCGGTTGAGTGCCATTCCACTGAGTGTGACCCCAGCCAGTGACGAAACACTCCTTTCCCCAACGGAACCTTACCCCAGGTCGAAGAAGGCAAATTGGAGACACAAACTCGTCATAGACTGCGGGCTCAGATAGACGGACTAGGGCTAAGATAGGTAAAAACATTTAGTGTGCTTGTTATTCGTCTTCTTCAAGCATGGCACATTCCTAAATATCTCCTAATTGGTAAACGAAATTTAATCATCCAATAATCGACTCAAAGTTGGCTGGTAAAAATGACACCTGGTTTTCCAGGTAGTAAGTATAAGTACTTTACATCATTGATAAAAAATACGGACAATTTTCTTCGAGCAAAACAGTAATATATAATAATATTAATAATTATATCGTTAGGGTGGGGGTGGGACACAACAAAAACTCTATCCCCAAACATGTTTACAAAAGCCCGATACCTGTTTTTCTCAGCAAATATGTGCTTAACCGCGTTGTCGCTGCTAGAAATTCTACCGGCAGAGCGCCCCTTCACAGAGTACCTAAGAAAGTCCAGTTCGCCAGAACTTTCGTTTTTCTTCAATCCTGCAACTCCATCTGAAATTTAATTTCAAATTTTATCTATACCAAACAGCAAATCGCATGGCTTATACTCCTTATACTCGAGCAAACTCCAATTTTTCCTTTTTGGTGACGACACTAACCCTCTTTATGCTCATAAAGATTTAAAGACAATGGAACTAACAATAAATGCAGAATTACACAACTTGTATAACTGGCTGATTTCAAATAAGCTTTCTCTGAATATTTTAAAAAAAGTCAAACTATGTAATTTTTCGTCCATACCAAAAAAACTGAACTATGATCCTAGGTTAATGTTTTTGACAATGAAAGCCATAAAAAGGTTACCCTTGAATGCAAAAACTTTATTAAATATCTTTGACTGTTGATCGATGAAAATCTATCTTGGAAGACCCATATTCACTCTGTTGCAAACAAAATAAGTAAACCACTTGGGCTAATTGCGAGATTAAGACATATTGTCCCCACTTGCACCCTCCTAAACATTTATCAGTCACTAATTATACCTTATCCAACCTACGGTCTTATCTCTTGGGGCAACGCGTGTAAAACTTTCCTTGACCAAATTCTTGTCCTTCAAAAAGCGCACTGCGTTTAATATATTTTGCTGAAACAAACGACCACGCAATATATAATATACCTTTTTTTGTGAATGCAAAAAATTCTAACTTTACAGGCTCTATATTATGAATCCGTTTGTAGTCTTGTGTATGATGTAAATAAAAACGCTTCTCCGAAGAATATTTTGAAACTCTTCTCTCGAATTTCTATTGTTCATAGTTACAATACATGTGCCTCAACCTCTGAACATTTTTATATTAAAGAATCTCGACTCAATGTCAGACGAAATGCTTTCTCGCTTGTTGAGGTCAAAATTTGGAACGGGATACTTCAAATTCTTAAAGAAAGACCGAAAAAAGCTTTTAAAAGATAGATCACTAAAAGCAATGCTACTTAATATCCTTCAAACTGAAGGGTCCTATATTGATGTGGATACGATTTTTGTGAAAATGAAAAAGCAATTTTCTTGTCCTTTATTTTCATTTTATTTTAGTTTCAAAATTTCACACCAATATTGTCCTTGTATTTAAGTAGAATAGTATCTATTTACTGTAAAATATATACACTTATATAACGTCTAATTTCTTTGTATTTGTCTAGTTTGTAGTAAATTATGTAGCCTAGCCGCCTCGAATAGACTCGCTAACTGCAGGCCAGTCCCAATGTACTTCAAATTTAAATAAAATAAAGTTGAAGTTGAAATTTGAAAGTTGACAATAAAAATAAGCGAATGTTTAACTGTGACAATACACGGATCGAAACGCACCAATGACATTACGAGTCTTCATAGCCAATATCATCACAGCTTAACTGACAGACGAACAATAACATCGCGACTTAATTGACCAATCAGGTCAATACAACGAGAGTTAAATACCATCAACTGACGTGAAACGACTCACTTTGACTCTGAAGATGACTACCGCACAGGTACGTTGTTGAAACGTCAGTCACTATCAACAACAACAGTCCTACTCAGGACTACGTTTACCCTTACAATATTATTCAACCTATTTATGATGACTCATGAGTTCAATTAACCTTTCACAGTTCTAGAAAATCTCTGTTGCTTAAAGAAAAAAAAAAACCTACCTTACCCATTATGCACAGAAAAGCATATCAATAGCGCCTACATTAGGATGCTCGCCACAGCATTTCTTAGCGAGAAGGGAAAGGAGAACGAGAATGGTGGATAGCATTACAACAACAACAACAACAACAACACTTTATTTCACCCCATAATATACAAGAAATAAAAATTTATAACAATAGTACAGACGATGATAGGGGCGCTGGCTGCCCGAAATAACCTAAGAGTTAAAAATGCCAGGCAGCCAGTTAAAAGAAAAGATGTTTAAATGTTTAGGTCAGGGACACAAGAACAAAGAAAACAGAGAAACACACACAAATAGTTAAGTAAACTACCAGTATATAAAGAGACTAAAAATTCATACATTGCAAAAAATTCTTTTTAATATTATGGCTTTTTAATATTATGGCTTTCCATGTACAGCTGTATCAAATACAAGATACTTCTGTTAATATTTAAAGCCTTATATGGCTTAGCACATGCACCCTCCTACATAACAGAAATGTTGCAAACCTACAGACCATCAAGAAGCTTAAGATCTGCCTCTATGAGGCTTCTGACAATACCATGGGCAAAGTTGAAGAAATAATTGGCTGTAGATCATTCTCATTTACAGCACCTACAATTTGGAACTCACTGCCAGAACCCATACGTAATCATGATGACATTTCAAAATTTAAAACTTCAATAAAAACTTTCTTATGCAAAGAAATCTTAATTAAAGTTCTGTCAGAATAATGTATATAGTGTAAATATTGCGATAAGAATTTTAATTTAACTTGCATTTTTATATATTTGTGCAGTTTATTATTGATGTAAACGTTTTTTTAATCTAAAAAAACTTTCGGTTTGAAATATTCAGTTGTAAAGCGTCATGAGCCTCGGGATATGGCGCTTTAGAAATCCTTATTATTATTATTATTATTATAATTATTATTATTATAAAAAGTTCTCCTGAAGAGTTTTCATTTGAATTGTAACACGTACCAAAGAACTTCGTTCACAAATTTAAAGTTAGATTAGGTAAATTATATTCCTTTTAACTTGGTCTATCATTGAATTGATTAAACCTGATCTGACTGTATCCAGAAACACCCAGAAGTCTCCATCGTTCAAACCAACCCATATATGGGTACATTAAGGCTTCGGTTATAGGAGCGTATCCGAGAAAGAAGAAAGGATTTATAGGACGTTTACTCACCTACGTCATAGTCTGGTGGAGTATCAAATATTCCCTCAAGGAACATTGACTTGTATTTTGGATGGAGATAAATTTCTGATACCCATCTGCTCTGCTCAAACGCTTCTTTGTCGACCAGATGATGCTCGCCTAAGACCACTCTCCAGTCGGACGGGTTTGTTGAAGTGTATAAGTCTAAAATAAATATTTCAATCTCATTGAATAGAAATAAAAGAAGATCACCAAAACCGAAACTGAGATTCGTTTCGGAACCCAGTTGGTTTGGACAGAAACTTAATAAGCAATATCGAGGGTGTTTTCACACACTATATTTTGCTTTGTTTTATAACGTCCTTCAGTGCTCCGATGTTCCGATTAAAATAATAGCTCTAATTACAAGAAAAACTCCGGATCAGACTTAAACTGGGTGTTTGCTAAAATTATTCTTCTAAAAGCACTAAAAAACCCTCATTCTCTCTTGAAAAACCCCAAATCTAACTTCAAACCCAATTTAATTTTTTCCTTCAGGCTCTCTTAGTTTATAAGCCATGTTGCATCGTATCACTGTTAAATCTCGAAGATAGAAAACATTTCAAATTTTATTTGTTTTGGAAAACCACATGCACAGTGTATTGAACTGAGAACTAACTAACAACTTGGATCCGAAATAATCAGTGCTTGTGACAGCTAACACAACCTTCGAATCCATTATTATTTCTTCATGACGAGTTATAAATTTAGCTTGTGCCGACGTCTTCCACATTAGGATTTCTTTTTGCGTGGTCCACTCTCCTTCGACTAATTTGTAGTATTTTTGGCAAAGCTGATAAAAAAAAACATTAGAAAAGCACGTAAACTCGATACTTTTAGATCTCTCTAAAACGCTAAAAGTTACGAAGTTTTTAAGTTCTTCGCAATAAGCCGCACTAAAAAAAAAGAGAGAAAGAGAGTAATAGTTTATTATTTTACCATGAAAACAATGACTCGCAGAAACAACCCAGAAAGGAGAGATAAGCGATCCTCCACAGAACTGTGTTTCATTACAAAGTAGAGCGACCTGCCATGGCCAAGATCCCTGTTTACTTTCAGTGCCGCCAACAATTCGGCGAAAAATGGATTGTACGCTTTGCCTATCTCCCTTCCTATTGTGTAATCCTACTCCACAAAATGTGTTACCTAGAAAACATAAAGAAAAAGAAATAATTTATCAGTTTTAACACACATCTGGTTATAAATCCTCTTCATTCTTCAAGTTGTAAATTGCTAAGGCGGATTTGTCAGCCGGAGTGATATTAATTGCAAATATATTTTATTATCGGTGATGACATCCAGTGCTAGCGTGCATGTGTGAGAAACTGCACTGAAGCACACATAAATTAAACCGTTGGGCCAATTTTACGCTGCCTGTTTAAAAAGAAATAAGGTAAAACATATAGTCTCATCCCAAAATGTCACGTTGCTGAACTTGTATAAAGGGCCATCACGATTTTTAACTTACGTTTTTGGGTAAACTTGCAATTTGAAAGGAACCCTCACTGTTGAACAAGATGGCCCCGTTCACCCTCGTTATTAGTTGCCAAAGGAAAGATTCTAAAATAATATAATTTTAATTCTCTTTGTAAGATCCTGGGAAGATAATAGTACCTCTCTCGCAAACTTTGTACTAAAGAGATTTAATTTGAATGGTAACACTATGAAAAGTTAGCATAACAAATCTGAATCTCGCTATAGAAGAGAAAGTCAGAGTAAATTTAAACGAAAACGGCGCACATCAACTGTAAGTGGATTTTTGCCTTCTAGGGTAGCGTTTGGCCCACATGCTCGATCAAATCGTCTCTATAAAGGTAACCGCAATCAGCAAACAAATCTGATAACGTCAAAACATCGTTAAAGAAGGAGGTTGCCGTTAGTCCTGCAAAAACCCTTTCGCTTTGATAAGCTCCCCTCTTAATCCATTCTACAGAGCAATCAATCATGGTTTTAGGGCAATTTTACCCAAATAACCCTTCAACCATCAGCCCTCCTTTTTTAAATGTTAGTCTACTATACTTCTCTTTTGTTGATTCCTTATACCCTTTACATTTATGTAATAGTAAACTAAGTAACTTTACCCAAGCCCAGTCATTGCACCAGTTTGAATTTCCATTCACGCAACCCCCTTCTAAGACCATTCAACTGCCCCCTAAGGATCCCTGCGGCTTTCGGGAACAAGGTTGACGCAGCAGTAAGAACACTCGCCTGTTACCAGTGCGGATCAAAGGTTCGGCAGACATTATATATGTTGGTTGAATTCGTGATTGGTTCTCTCCACCACTCCGCTTTTCCCTTTTCCTCACCGAAATAATACCTCGAAATTCTAACGCGACCCCGACCGCACGAACACTTTCATATCATTTCTTCACTGACAGTTCCTTAGTTTCTTGTGAGCAAACGAATTACAAAAAAAAAAAAAAAAAAAAAAAAAAAAAAAATAAAACATCAGAACAAAGAACAAATTAGAATTTGAGCCAGGCTACTTTTTGAGTCATCAAGTTCATGCTCCATTTTTTTCGTACGTTCAGGCTGCACTGGAAAACGTTCTTTAAGTGTCTCTGTTAGCTAGTTCATCACTACTTTATTGTAAGGATATTTTTCTGATGAATACTACCATATGGAGTATCCCTCTATAATATTCCTTACTCAGTAAACGACTTACCGGATGAAATATTCCCTAAGATGAGATAAAAGAAAACGAGGAAAAGTAGCGCCATCTTGTGTAAGCTTTAAGTCAACTTCCAACCACTTTTCCCTGTGTTACCATTGATACTCTGTTCACCTTAAAGCAATCTGTTCTTCCTTTGTGACTGAAGCTGTTAACTTACGACAACTTCTAATAAACTGCAGTACACAAAACAGCTACAAACGATGTTTGCAGCTGTTTTGTGTAGTGGCAGGATAACCATGCCAGCTTTTATTTTATTTGGAGTGAAAAGTAATTAACAGTCAAGGCTACGGACGCTGGATGATCTTCTAATTTCCATTCAATTAGGTGTGTAAGCATAAAGGCCACTGCTTCGTTAATTTCTAGGCTACATCTGAGTGGTTTTTAAATTGAAAGTGCTACTTTTTCATTAGGCTTGACGGTTTTCTGTTTACTTCTTCCGTTGAAAGTATCGTTTTGCATATATGAAAGAAAGCGATCTCGCAATTACAATCTGCTCCCTTTTGCGGCAGTTTCCTAAAAACTCGTCATTTCTTCAAGACTACTATCATCATAATGTTTTCCGGATCACGAAAAAGTATGATGATCATTATAAATTAATGCAAAAATAAATTAAAGTACAAAAAAAAAAAAATAAAAAAAAAAATTGCCATTTCAGTTCTCTATTTTGATGTGATGAACTCTTTCGATTCGACCTCGAGAAAGAGATTAAGTACGGTGAGAACTGATTTAAAACCCCTTCCAGTAGCACTACGCGTCCCGAGAACACGTTAAATCGAGGAATTTGGTGGAAACGTCAATAACTCAAGCACACGCCGAGAGAGGGCTCAGTCATATAAATTCTACATTAAAACTTCCGGCATCACTCGAGAATTTTCTAATCAGTGATTTAAAATTAATATGGACAAGAGCCTTTTATGTTCTCCTGATATTCAAGCACTCGTGCTGACGCACAAAATAACCTGAAAACAACGAGAGGATATAAACTCACATGGTGTGAGTATGCCATGACCATTGGTCTTCCAGGGACTCCGCAACAGTTTTGAACTGGCGGTTGGTAACAATTCTCCGCTCTCCACCCCTTTCCTCCCAAGCAATGTCACCTTGACAATGATCAAAACGAAGCCGCTCCAACGTTTATGATTCTCTTAGCCAGAGTTAGCGGTCAGCATTAGATCCCATTGGACGTAGCCCCTTTCTCCCCTCATGAAATTTACACAAGGTCGAACTGTTTTCTGCACACTTAGATGATATTTCAAGCTGGAAATGTTCATGAAACTGCAAATCTCTTCAATTTGAAAGAAAAAAAAATTAAAATGATATGAAGAGCGGTAGGATTTGAACCCACGAACCAGAAAACCTAGTATACCACGCTAACCACCAGACCACTGCGGATTTGATAAATGGAAAAGAAATAATTTAAGTACATAGAGCATTAACCCCCACCCCCCAAAAAAGAACCTAACCAGTGCTTATGGCTAATCTGTAAAAGGCAGTGCTTAACCCTAAAACTACGTTGTGTAAATTTCATGAGGTATCCGAAGAGGCTACGGTCGATGGGATCTAATGATAACCGAGCTTAGCACTGCCAAAAACGTGAAAACCGCTGCCTGAAATTTTCTTCAAGTCTAATAAGCCATATTCTTTACCTCCAAATCCTCAAAATTGTTTAAAATCTATTTCATCTCTTTTATCTCTCGCTGATGTAAAAAGTCGGAATTAGTTTTTGCTGTCAATCTTATGACGTCAATATCCCCGCCACAAAAACCGTTTAAATCGGAAATTGAAAAATATACGATAGTTGGGAGTAAAGAGTTCTGTCATCCTGTTAACTTTTATCCATTTTGTTTTGAAGTCACACGACGTACGTCAAAAGTGTGGCCTTAAGGGAGAACCCAAATAAAGGCTGAGTGGGACACCATTCCGTCGTACGTGAACAGGAAAGCATTCAGTTGACTTGTCCTTGTTTCCAGCACTGTTATTTCGAGCTCCACCTTCATTAGAAGCCCTGTCACTAAAATCTTGTGGAGGAAGCGTGCAGAACATTCAATGCAGGCTTACGCTCAACCGTTTCCGAGCATCGTTCAACCTTTTCTTCTTGCCTGAATTCCTTCAGCGAACAAAAAAGTAAGTTTTGTAACTCTTTCAGTCTAATGTTTCCCGAAAACTTTGCTTGGCACAGTTTTAACTAGTCTTATTGTAACTTTCTTTTCGCATTTTGGATTCAAAGGCATATATTTCCATGTCTTAACTAAATTTTAATCCACTATGAGATAGATCCACTTTATTTATTTATTTTTTTATGTTTTATTTTTTTTATCTTTAATAACATTTATTCAATCGACAATCAACAATCAAAAATACTTACAAACACTACGATACTTACACTACTTACAATACAATATTTAGAATACAATAGACTAAGGTACTTACTCTGTTTACAATGTAAAGGCTTACAATACTCAGTACTTACAACACTACCTATTCACTACTCGCACTACAATGCACTATTTACAAGCAGTTCTAATTAGTAATTGTACTTCAAAACCAACATTTACAAAACCAAACATTCACGGTAAACGCACTTATATCTTAAGTGTCTTAAAGAGGCAGCGATTGTGAAGCAAAAGATACACCAGGTTAATGCTGGAGAAAATGAGCAGAGGATCGAGATATACAAATGTATACAAAATCGAAGGCTTACTGAAATAAGGAGCTCACATTTTCCCATTTTTTTGGTAAAATGGGACCTGCAGTGGTCTCTATGTGGTAGAATGATTTGAGGTATTGCAGGAAGCCTGCTATCTTTGGCGAGGTTTCCCTTCTTTTGCTAATCCAGATGTAATTTCTGGCTAGAAGAAAAAGGAAATTAATTTGCTGGCAGTTTTTTGAAGAGTCCGGCTTTAGACCAAGTGCAACAAATATATCTAATGTGTAATGTTCCGGTGTAATGTGGAGCAAAGTCAGCTTAAGAGATAAACTATGCCAGAAAAAGGCCACTTTAGGGCAAGACCAAAAGAGATGAAGAAGTTTCTCCGGTTCATTATTACAAAAAGAACAATTTGGGTTGTCTTTTACGCCAATTTTTGTTAAGAAGTCGTTCGTTGATATTCGTCTATGTAAAAATTTATATTGGAATTCAATAATTCTAGTACTTTTAGTATATTTAGCGGCCAACTGGTAGGCTTCCCGCCAATTAATCGCCTCCACATCATTTTCGTTGCAGTCTTTTAGCCATTTCTGTTGATTATGGGATGGTAACTTGCATTTTGTAGAAAGCAACTTGGTGTATACAAGTTTGCTCGCACTTTGGCATTCTGTTAATCTTACTACAAAGGTTTCATAATTGTTGCAGTTTTTGATACAGTTTGTTTTACATGTAGTCCAAAGAGATTTTAGAGCAGACACTAGTCCGAAATACTTTAAAAGGCAAACTTTGAGGCTGTATTTTTGCTGCAGCTCAGCTAGTGATAAAAATTTGTTATGTTCATCTTTCAAATGTTTCACTTTCGTAACGCCTCGATCAAACCATTCACGATAGAAGACGGGGCAGTTATCGATTCTAATGAGTGAGTTGTACCATAAAGTTTGTTCAAGAAATTGTTTCTCGGACGTTATGTTTTCATCAAAATTGACTTCCGCCCAGATTGAAAGTATCTCTTTTATAAAGTTATTCTTAATCTTGAGATTCTCAATGGTATCTTTCTTGTTTAAATTACTAGTGAGGACTATTGTGCCTCCAAATCGCTCTAACTCTATATCAAAAAAATATTTCCATTTTCCCTGGTTCTCTTCATCCAGATATTTTTTAATCCATGTAGCTTTCAGGGACTTGTTAAAAGACTGTATGTCTATCATTTTAAGTCCTCCATTAGCATAATCGTTTGTTATAATTTCTCGTTTGATTTTATCTCCTTTTCCATTCCAGAGGAATGAAAAAAATAACTTGTTTACTTCTTTGATAATTTTCACATTTGTATGTAAAGGTGAGAGCACATAAAAGAGCTGAGAGGCAACCAGACTTTTTAGGACCGTTATCTTTCCAACTAGGGTAAGTCTACGGTATTTCCAGCAGCTCAAAACATTCCGGACCTTATCTAGTTTTTCATTATAATTTAAAGTTGCAGTTGCTTCCGGATCATTTGAAAACCAGACACCTAAAGCTTTAACTTTACACGGCCATTTAAAGTTTCTTCCGACAATTGATATTTCATCTTTGTTACAATTTGCCCCAATCCAAAAGGCTTCTGTTTTTTTGTCATTAAGTTTTAAACCAGAGACTTCATAAAAATCGTCCAGTGTTTTGAGACTGAGGCTATTAACGATTCCTTTGTTCCATCTAGTATAAGAGTTGTATCGTCTGCATACTGACTTAGTTTTATTTCTTTACCGTTTACAAAGATCCCTTTAATACTTTTATTTTCACGAATTGCCTTAGCTAAAACTTCTACTGCCAGAACAAACAGATAAGGTGAGAGGGGACAGCCTTGCCTTACACCTTTTTGGATTTCAAAAAAATCACTCGCCCAACCATTATTCAAAACGCAGCTTTCTGGGCAGCAATAGAAAAGGTTTAGCCATTTTAAGATGCTACTACCAAAACCAAAATGTTGAAAGGTTTTCCTAATGAAAGGCCATTCTATCGTGTCAAAAGCTTTTTCAAAATCTAAAAACAAAAGTAATCCTGGTATATTGTTTTCTTTAGCGTAGCAAATAACGCTATCGATAAGGCGGATGTTTTCTCCGATAAAACGACCTCTTATAAAGCCAGTCTGGTCGTAATTAATGAGATCAGGGAGGAGAGGTTTCAAGCGATTAGCAATTGATTTTGCCGCTATTTTATAGTCGCTGTTCAGGAGGGTTAGGGGTCTCCAATTCTTAATAAAGAACGGTTCTGCGTCTTTCTTAGGGATAAGTTTGATAA
>NC_133209.1:25208694-25296194 GCF_958299795.1 Porites lutea | reverse complement strand
GGACATGGATTGAAACTTGAAAAAGTTGGGCTAATTTTTTCAAGTTTTAATGCAATATGGCTGCAAAAAATCACGAAAAAATTATTACGCTTAGTGCTCCCTCGTGAAAATTGTTTGATACCTCCTTTTTAACTCTACAGTATGGGTAACGGACTAAGAAATGACTTCAACACAGAATTGACCCTAAAAATAGCAATTACAATTATAGTAAGTTTACGCAGCAGGAAGGCAGTAAGAAGAGGATGGCAAAACGCTTGTGTGTGACAAACGTGACAGGGCTATTACTTCCGAGTTTCGTCGTGATCGACTTCGCGTAAATTCACTTACCATTAATCCTCTCTGGTCTTACACAAAATGATCGGTTGAAAGAAAGGTGAAGTTTGGCGGAAAGTTATTTCAAGCAAAATTATTGTCACGCTTGTCACGCAAGCTTTGCCGTCTTCTTTCCTCCGTCTACCGTCCTGTTAAGTAAGTTCACTATCACGTGACATAGACCCTTTATTCTCTGTTCTTATTTAAACTTCAACCACTTGAATCAATCTACTCAACTATTCTTTACAAAACGTTGTTAAAGCTGGCAATAAGGAACGAAGAATAAGGTTTGTTGTTACTTATTCGTTTCCATCCAGTGCATGATTTGTCTAGCTTTACTATCCTACTTTTCGCAGAAAAACGATAATAAAATGAAAAGTAGTAATAATAATAATAATAATAATAATAATAATAATAATAATAATGATAAACGTAAGTTAAAATAAAATAAACAAGAAAATGTGAAAAAGAAAATTGAAAAGGGAGGATTCTGTATCAAAAGTCTTCTACGGATTTGTCATGAAGCAAACATGTCCTGCGGCCTTTTTTGACATGAAGGCCTGAAACGATGAGAGGTAATTAAAATTATCTACAACTAAAGAGACAACTTATTTTCGCTCAAGGGACGTGGACGAATATCTCCATGTCAAGTACTATAACATTGCTTGCATCCTCACAAATTGCTGTTTGGTACAACACGTCTGTCTCTGCAACATAGGCAAGGTCCACAAGTTAAACAGGCGAACAGGTTTCGCAGAGCACTCGAGAATCGTGAACTAGAAGCAAACAGTATTATGGGATTAACTATTGAGCTGAAGGAGGGAAAAATGTAGAAAAACAAACTGACAAAAATCATGCATGAATCCTTGGTGAAACGCGATGTAAATAGCTTTTGGAGTACAATATATAGGGAAAGCGGAGTCCAACAGATGAAAAAGGCACTCACAATCCATACAAACACTTTCAGGACATTTTTGTTGTGTTGCATGTTTCTCATTCTTGTGCGTTCCTCTTCTTCACCCTCTACTGGTCTTGTTCTTCTCAAGCATTTCATGATTCGTGAATAGAGGATAATTGTCGAAATAAGTGGAGCACAGTAGAATATTGCAAATCCTCCTACGTAAAGGATATATTGCTCCTTCTTGCCCCAAAAAGCGAAACTCCGACAAAACGTTTGATGATTTTCTTTAATAATTTGACTTGACGATGCCCATGGTGAAGCTATTGATAGCGCAAACACCCAAGTGAATAACTGGAGAGCAGCTCTGAGTCGAGCTGTGACTAAAATAGACTTAAATGGGAGCGCGATAGCTATGTATCTGTCTACAACGATTAGTAACAGGCTTTGAACTGAGACAGCCTGAGACACAGTTCTGAAATAAAAGCCCAGTTTACAAACAAAGACAGCCGTTGAGCCGTCTATCGTAGGTTTGCTGTAACGGACTCCTTCAGTTGCATAGAGGGGCCAATTTGTGGAGGATGACAGAAGATCAGAAATCGCCATGTTGACGATGAAATAGTTCGTGCTTGTCTTTAGGGCGGGGCTTAGTAGAAAAGTTACTATCACCAGGGTGTTGCCGACGAATGCCACAATACTAACAATTGAGATAGTGGATGTAAGTATGGTGGAATCTGAAGAAGAACATTCCGAAAGGTGCTCAAAACCATAAGAACTGGAGTTATTCATGCTTCCTTTCTGGTTTATGATCGTCCGCTGGCCACTGATCAGGATGACGTCCCTCTTAAGTTTGTATGAAACGATCGACCTGTAAACGAAGAAGGTGCTTGATGAGCTTTTGAATCTTCTAATCACCTTGAGTTTAAAACGTGTTTCATGACGGAAGTATTTGATTCAACAAGGAAAAAAAGGTGGAAACTCTTGATACCTGATACTTGGAGGGAACTAAATGCTGGATTTATGCGGCTTCTGTCATAATGTACAATACCGCGCTGAAATAATATACAAGCAACATCTAAAAACCTTGCCATTTCTTTTTCCTCACTCTGATTCTACCCAAGATGTTTGTCAAGGCATACTAATGTACAGAATGTTGTGTTACTTACGATGATGCTTGTCTTTTTCATGAGTATCAAAGGAAGTGTTGAACACTTTTAACCTGAGCGTTTTGGGCCGCGGTTTTCTATTTGCACACTCAAGGTAATAGAATAAGATGCTTTTAAGATATACGTCAATGTATATACGACAATATACACGCGTAAGTGAGGTTGGGCCCACGGTTTATCTTCCTTATTCGAGAAGATTAGCAAGTCTATTTACCGTTTGCGGATCACGTCACTGTAAACTGAAGGCAGCACTCATCCTCCTCAACGTCAAGGTTCAGTCAATAAAGATCCCCGGCGACTCTTACCGGAGCCGGCGAGTTTAGAGTGCGGGTGGCCACTTCATTGCTTGTTGCGGGTGACGTAATTACAATTCAAAATGAAGAATTGTCAATACTTTTAACTTTTTAATTTAGTGATTTAGTAGTGCAGCTGAACAATCATCTCTTTAGAAATTTTCATACTGATAGGATTTTTAGTTTTTTGGTAGAGAATGTCTAAATTTCCGAAATGCTGTCCCTAATACGCTACTGATACGTGACTTATATTTTAAGAGTTTGTTGTCTACGTTTTTCACAGCCTGTAAACGCACAATCATTAATCCCATAATAATGTTGGTCTGTAGCTAACGATTCTCAAGCCCATTGCCCAACGAAAAGTGTTTTCATTTTGTTGTTTTAATTGTAAACCTTGCCTTTATATATATGCTGCAGAAACACAGACCTGTGGTACCAATAATCCATTTGCGAGGAAGCAATGTTATTTACTAAAGAGTTAGAATATAACATCTACTCGATGCAACTCATCTTCTAATTAAAAATTGCCGCACAATTATTTAATTTTAGAAAGCAGGACTTTGGAGCGCAATTTCGGTAGATATATATATTTATTAAAAACTGAATCATTGGATAACGCAATTCTAGTATTTTGATTGGCTTAGCCGTTATGGTATATGAGCTATTATACCATGCTCTCCATATATGGTCGGTGTACGCGTCAGTTTACATTGGAAGCTAGCTGGGATTTTTTTTCGCGAACGATAGAACGGCGCCCGAAGCAAATGGTTTTAATTCATTTCTTAGAATACTAGAAATAAAATTTCATCGAAAGAAAAAAGACAAAAACAAACAAAAAAGCCACAGGAGCTTGTTTGAAAGTTTGCCGAAAAACACATGAAAACACATGGAACTAAAGTACCTTGACCAGCTACGAAAGAAGACTAGTGTTGTTTCTTCATGATCGCGAAGCCATTCGCCGATCGAGTCACTCGCCGATAGATAACTGCGGCTTGTTTATCCGAAATCAAGAATATAAATCACAAGTAACCAGCTACAAATACAGGCTATGCAGCCATTCACTAGAGCAATCGAGGCGGCAGTATAGCTTCTTTTCTTGTTCAGCAAAACCAGCTTGTGGCTCCAAACAACTTCATAACAAGCGACCGAGGTAATAGTTTTTCTCTGCTGTTCTTACCTTTATAACTGCACCGAAAATCCAAATTCACAGTAATTTCGACGGCTGTCACTTAAAAAATCTTTTTCTTTCACATTATCTGCCAGGTTTTTTTAGCTGTTCTGCTTTGTAAAATCCTAGAATCCCGATGAGTTTTTAAAAAACTAATGTTCATCGCTACAATATTTTGACTTTTCATTCATGCAGTCCATGCGAGTCCGTTCGCGCGTTGACAGTTTTGATAGACGTGTGACATGTGAATAGCGGAAGTCCCTTGTCTTTTCCGGTTTGTTCTAGTCGGGGAGATTCAACGAGATTTTCTGGGCGTTTTTAATAAAACAATTATTCCACTCGCGCTTGTTGGATATGAGATGATTATAGGCAACTCGGCGCTACGCGCCTCGTTAGTCATCTATCATCTCATATCCAACGCGCCCTCGTGGAATAATTGTTAAATTTTTTTGTTTTTTTTGTTTCCTATATCCCTTTAGCCGGAAAGTGTAAGTTGTATGGCCTTACAAGAACCTTGATGGATGACCCTAAAACAAACACATTAAGATTTCAATATTGACTTGTCATAAAAGTGATAAGGTACATTGTTTATTCAAGTCACGTTTTAAGCCTGGTTATTAACTTCCTTAATTCAAGCTGCTTTTTAAAAAGGAGTTTTGAATTAGAAAAAAAAAATCGTTTTATGACGGGTACATTTCAAGTGCCATTTTTGCCAGTTTGATACTCGCTCTCTAGGAATGGTGCAATGACAACATTTCCTCACATTACACAGGGCAAATTTCCCAGTCAAGACCTGTTAATTAAGTGAATAAATCAATGAAATTAGAGAAAATAATGCCTTTAGCAAGCGTCATGGTTATGTATGCCTAGTAGGTTTTACTGACAGTAGTCACACCTTTAAATCTTATTTGCGTCATAAAAGACTGACGAGTTCGCCATTACATTTAATTTAGTACGAGCATTCGAAACTATTGCCGGCTTTTCCATCGATATTAGTCGGATTTTCCACTTGGTATTCTAACTTAAACTCCTTCAGAGCATGGTATTGCAGATGTAATAGGGTCCTCAATAGAGTTTTCGGGATTTTCGACATTTACCAAATTTGAAGGCCAGGATCGGGGTTCATATTTCAGGGGCTCCCAACGACAGTTTCCTCTTGAATACGTTCACTTGGGAAAAACTTTTTGGGCTCAGTATCCAGAGTACTTTTTGACATCTAGAAATGCATTCTAAGCGGAACTATAATATTTGTATCTGTTCGGTCAGCCGTAGGGGAACGCGAGTCTTTTCGAAAATACCAGGGATTCAGCATTTATTTTCCCGAAAATTTTAGATACAATTTAACGTATTACGAAGAAAATGATTTTTCTAACTCCTCTTTCCATCACATTTTTGAATCCGAAAAATTTTAGGTTTTCTTTTTTCCAAGAAACGTAACCTAGCCTAGGGAGTGAAATGTGTAACATTAGAAACTTCAGAAAATCATAGGGGATTTATTAGATGAGCCTCGAAATTTTACATGAATAGAACGGTCATCTAGAAATGTTTAGCCCTCCTCAAATAATAGAAAATTCAAGGCAATATTTGCGTCTCCGAACAGATATTTTACAGAAAACAGTGATTGGGTGCCTCTGGTATTAGAAGAGGAGATTATGCATTTAACGCATGCACGGAATCTGAGTGGGATGTCGAAAATGACTATCGGGATTACGGGTTTAGACGACGAATTTGGGTCGGGATTACGGGATTAGAGACCCTACTGGGGACCCTGATGTAACAACTTCAGAATTGAAATTGCTCAGGTAAAGAAAAATTCAGTTTATGTAAAAAGTTTCCCACTTTGGTAACGAAAAATATGGCTCCTGCCACTTAGTGAAATCTGGCATTTGAAAATGAACATTTATTAGAGCGCTGACACGCAAACTCAATCTCCAAGTGTGCTTCGATTATTTTCAGTTGTATTATTAAAGGGTTATTCTCAACAAACAAGCTTAAAGACATTTTAAGAGGGCTTTCCCTAAGGTTTAAGGCAGTTTCTCGATAAGCCTTCGGTGTTGTTTAATTCTAACAAACGAATATTCAATATTGATTAAAATGTAATTCAGTTTTTATAGAATAATCCAGTTTGGGGGGTGACTGTTTTTTAATGTTGAGAGTTTTTATGGTTGTTTATTATACCCTATACATTGTGAAAGGTTATTGTGCACTCGGCATAAGCAAGGCCTTCTAAGTTTTAGCTACTTCGCGTGTTTTTAATTCTATTACGCTCTCAAATTACAGAGGCTCAATGAATATTGTTTACATACACCTGCTTTCTGTAAAGATAATAATATTAATAATAGTAGGTTTCTATGGCGCATTTAAAGAATTCTCAATGCCCTTACAATAGTAAATAAAGTCTAAATTAAACTATATATAGTAATTATTCCTAAAAAGAAAAGTTTTCAAACGTTGCTTAAAAGTGGAAACAGATTGAAGTTTTTGATATGATCAGGTAGACTGTTCTAGATTATCGGTGCGTAATCAGCGCAATATGATAATGAGCGGTGTACATTAGCCACGGTAACTAATGTACAACCTGATAATTTTTTCATGACTAAAAGAGGGACATGAAGTCATCAGTCACGTGATCAAAGCGTTTTAATGTTTTAGTGCCTTTTAAAGTACCTTATTTGTCATAAATTGGCAAGTTTTCTCAACAATTCTTCACACTCTATTGTCTCTGAGTAATTTTTATTCGATTTTCAGAGCAGAACCAAACGAAAACTGAACCAGAAGTTTAAAAGTTGAGTTTTAAAAATTTGACCGATATTGCAAGTTAAAATCGAAAAGGAGACCTACTCTTGAGACTTTTGTAAAATACTTTTTCAACTTGAGTGTTTGTTTGCCGAAAGAAATAGATAAAAAAAAATAAATAAATAAAAAGAGCGATTAATTTCCATCTATCCATTTCAATAAAAGGAAATGGAATCACTTCTCACTATAGCGGACAATCTCGAACCGTGACTTCGTCGAATAAATATGCGGCACCGAAGAAAGACGAAAAAGCTAACCCTTTTTGATCAAATTATTTTAAGGTTTAAACTCGAAGCTTTATATGGCGTAAAATAATTATAATTCACTTTTACCAGTATCACTTGTAATAATGATAATAATAATAATAATAAAAATAGTAATAATAATAATAATAATAATAATAATAATAATAACAATCATCATCATAATAATCAATAATAATCATAATAAAAATAATCATCATGTCTTTGCGTAGGTTTTACGGAGTATAAGAATTTAATAATATTCTGAATTGTCTTTTTTAAGTAGAGAGATTCATATCATTATGTATATTAGGATTGTACTAGGTTTCGTACCGAACTTTTTTTACTTCTAAGTATATAACTTCTCAAGTGGTGTAGGTTACGTTATGCGCCCTATACTACTCAAAATGTGGACAGCATTCCAAAGTTTTATACTGCGAGATAATAATAATAATAATAATAATAATAATAATAACAGTATGATGATAATAATAATAATAATAATAATAATAATAAATAATAATAATAATAAATAATAGTGTATGAACAGAATGATTGACTCGAGTGACTGACGCTCTAGGTGCATGGTTTGCGCCCGGCTGATGCGCAAAAAGAACACCAGCAATGACTGTGATAATAGAGATAATAATAATAATAATAATAATAATAATAATAATAATAATAATAATAATAATAATACGCAGCTGGTTCGGGAGTTTGAAGAGCACACCCCTCAATCAAAGGCCACCAGTCGTTGGTAAAGGGGGCTCAAGTTATGCAAATGAGATGAGGATCTCCTAAAACCTTACTCATCCCCAGCCCTTGTGGAAGGACAGGGGCGGGATTGATGTTTCGGGTGAAAAGGGGGTCAATATAAGATCCGATACGAGAAATGGTAAGGAATTAAGGCTACTCACGGCCAGAGAAGAAGACCAAAGTTTAGATAGAAAGGCGTGTTTTGCGTGGTTATGGGAGTGGTCTGAGTGCCCTTCTTACATGGCAGCAGGAGTGTATGAACTCTACGAGCAGTTTCTACCGACTAAGCTCTACACTAGCAAAAAGAAAACCACCACTTCGCCTGTTGATGTGATGTGTTCGTTATAAGGGAAGTACACAGGAAGCAAATACCTAGAAAGGCTTAACTCAGCCTTGAAGGTGTTATTTTTTGAGCTTCTACGAGATCTAGAGCTAATTGGCAGTGTTCCACCTTGGTATTCCCCAGTGCAGTCAAAAAGCACTCTGTGAGAGCGAGGAAGTGCAGGCCTACTGGGATATTCCCGTGTTTGTGGAATATAATAAAGTTAGGGCTAAAAGAATGCACGCAAGGATAGTAGATCATCAAGCGAAGACAGTGACAACTCTGGAAATGAGCTGCCCTTGGATCCAGAATCGAGAGAAGAAAGACGAGGAGAAGGTGTTGAAGTATGGTCCCCTATACAAGATGACACAATATAACATCATAATATATATTTTGGGAGGATGGTCTAGTTCTGTGGAGGGGTCCCTTAGCCAATTATTAGGAAACAAGTGCAAAGAGGCGTTAAAGAGAATGCGGAGACCTATCATCTCGAGTAGTTTAAACATTGCTTGGACTTTTAAAGTTGTTGGAACATAGTACAAACCTCATTTTAATCATGAAGGACATGTATATACCTTTTTAATCTTATGAACGGGGGTTAAGGAAATCTAGAGACTTGGACATTTAGCATTACTAGTTGTAGAATGTTCTTAAATTTATCGTTTTACCATTTTGTCTGTTTATTTATATATTTTTGTAATTATTATTATTATTATCATTATTATTACATATTTTTTCTGAGGCTGTTCCTTAGTGCCCCAGGGTCACGTCCGACGCCCCTTATGGTTGTTGCTATATGACACCCATACTGTCATAATATTAATAATATTAAACAATAATAATGATGATGATGATAATAATAATAATAATAATAATAATAATAATAATAATAACAATAATAAAAAAAAATAATAATAATAATAAACGTAAGATAAAATAGAATAAACAAGAAAATGTGAAAAAGAAAATTGAGAAGGGAGGATTCTGTGTTAAAATTCATGTACGGATTTGTCATGAAGCAAGCATGTCCTGCGGCTTTTTTTGAAATAAAGGTAAAACGATGACTCAGGTAAAATCGTTTACAACTAAACATACAACTTATTTCCAAATATGCACAAGGCTCGCGGAGGAATAAACCCATGTCAAATACTATTACATTGCTTGTATCCTCGCAAGTTGCTGTTCGTTTGGTACATTACGTCTGTCTCTGCAACATAGGCAAGGTCCACAAGTAAAACAGGCGAACAGGTTTCGCAGAGCAGTCGAGAATCGTGAACTATAAACAAAAAGTATTATGGGATTAACTATTGTGCTTAAGGAGGGAAAAATGTAGAAAAACAAACTAACAAAAATCATGCATGAATCTTGAGTGAAACGCGAAGATGGAAATAGCTTTTGGAGTACAATTTCTACGCAAAGTGGCGTCCAGCAGATGAAAAAGGCGCTCACAATCCATACAAACACTTTCATGACAGTTTTGTTCTGTTGCATGTTTCTCATTCTTGTGCGTTCCTCTCCTTCACCCTCTACTGGTCTTGTTTGTCTCAAGCATTTCATGATTCGTGAATAGAGGATAATTGTCGAAATAAGTGGAGCACAGTAGAATATTGCAAATCCTCCTACGTAAAGGATAAATTGCTCCTTCTTGCCCCAAGAAGCGAAACTCCGACAAAACGTTTGATGATTTTCTAGAATAATTTGACTTGATGATGCATATGGTGAAGCTATTGATAGCGCAAACACCCAAGTGAATAACTGGAGAGCAGCTCTGAGTCGGGCTGTGACTAAAATAGACTTAAACGGGAGCACGATAGCTATGTATCTGTCTACAACGATTAGTAACAGGCTTTGAACTGAGACGGCCTGAGACACAGCTCTGAAATAAAGGCCCAGTTTACAAACAAAGACAGCCGTTGAGCCGTCTATCGCAGGTTTGCTGTATTGGACTCCTTCAGTTGCATAGAGGGGCCAATTTGTGGAGGATGATAGAAGATCAGAAATCGCCATGTTGACTATGAAATAGTTCGTGCTTGTCTTTAGGGCGGGGCTTAGTAGAAAAGTTAGTATTACCAGGGTGTTGCCGACGAATGCCACAATACTAACAATTGAAATAGTAGATGTAAGTATGGTGGAATCTAAGGAAGAACATTCCGAAAGGTGCTCAAAACCATAAGAACTGGAGTTATTCATGCTTCCTTTCTGGTTTATGACCGTCCGCTGGCCACTGATCAGGATGACGTCCCTCTTAAGTTTGTATGAAACGATCGACCTGTAAACGAAGAAGGTGCTTGATGAGCTTTTGAATCTTCTAATCACCTTGAATCAAAACGTGTTTCATGATGGAAGTATTCATTCAACAAGGAAAAAAAGGTAACAACTCTTGATACCTGATACTTGGAGGGAAATAAATCAATGCTGGATTTATGCGGCTTCATGTGATAATGTACAATACCGCGCTGAAATAATGTACACGCAACTACTTTAATCCCTCCACGTATCAGGTATCAATAGTTTCTACTTTCTTTTCCTTGTTGAATCAAATGCTTCTGTCATCCGGTTGAGGGACGTTTGAAACTCAAGGTGATTAGAAGATTCAGAAGCTTATCACTGATAAGAAAAACAAACTAACAAAAACCATGCATGAATCTTCAGTAAAACGCGAAGATGTAAATAACTTTTGGAGTACAATTTGTAGGCAAAGTGGCGTCCAACGGATGCAAAGGGCACTCACCGTGAATCCATACAAACACTTTCTTAACAGTTTTGTTCTGTTGCATGTTTCTCATTCTTGTACATAATATACAAAACCGCGCTTTATTATATACATACTGAGAAATACTCACCAAAAAGCTATGTCGCAAATTTTCGTACGCAAATTAGTTCTAGCCAATCAGAAGAGCGAACGATGGTTTTCACACGTGAAAAAAATGATACGTCCAATTAGAATCGCGAACGATGTTTTTTCATGTGTGAGAAAAATGATACGTCCAATCAGAAGCCAAAGAGGTGGGCGAGTTTCGTGCCAAAATTGCCGCCTTTTATTGCAGCTTGCAGCGCCGCTTCGCACACTTTCAACGAGAAAGGTTTTACTCAAAGAGTTTTTCTCGCTAAAAAAGTGAAAAACATTTCGGAAATGGAGGGGAATAGTTTGTTTGTTCCACTGTCGATAAAGAAAACGGTAGAGAGCCAGCGAAACAACAGCGGAAAGGGATAAACAGAACGAGACGTAAGCTTTTGTTGGGCTTTTTGTCGGAGCTACTTTGCCTTTCATTTAAGATTAAGCTTATATTGAAACCGGCCATTTTACTTAAATTCACTCATTTTTAATTGTACATTCAGAACAAACAGTTAAGATTACTTGTGGTTCTTGGATTACCTCATATCCTCACCGTCATTTATGTTTTTAACAAACCTTTTTACTAAAAAGCCGATACTTCGTTTTAATTGTCATTTTGCGGTGTATAGCGGCAAATTTTAGCATTTTTGAAAGATTTAAATTAAAAAGGCCGCCAAAATGATGAACGTCTCAGCATGTATAATATACAATAAATATATAATATATAATACCAATGGAAAGTGCTTCGTACGGTATTTACGCACTCGTTGTTTTTGTATCAGAAATCTTACTCGTTCGCTGCGCTCACTCGTTCGATTTCTGACACGTCAACAACTCGTGCGCAAATACCGTACGCCAGTACTTTCCATGAAGTATTCTCTATGTATAATATACAAGCAATATCTAAAAACCTTGCCATTTCTTTTTTTCCGATTCCTTACTGGTTGCAAGTGATGCAATTACAATAATTTATTTAAAATTAAGAATTATCTATACTTCTATGTTTTTAAGTATGTGACTAGAAGCCAGCTGAACAATTACCTCTTTAGAAATTTTCATTCTGATAGGGTATTTACTGAGTTTTTTGGTACAGCATGTCTTAATTTTTGAGTTGCTGTCCCCCTTAGGCTATACTGATACGAGACTCCATTTTTCACAGCCTTTAACGCACAGTCATTAATCCCATAACCTTGACAATGTTGGTCTCTAGCTTACGATTCTCAAGCCCATTGCGCGACGAAAAATGCTATTAGTTTGTTGTTTTAAGGTGGCTCGATACAGTTTTTCAAAGCCAATACCTCCCAAGTTTGAGCATAAACTACGTCGCCATAAACAAAGTTTTGGAAAAATTGCCCCCACAGTTGTATTAGATAAAGATGAAAATCTTTTATGACCAGGGTTACAATGACATCGGAGTTGTCATAGCAACGAAATGACGCTATTACCTATTTTACTTACAGAAGTATTTCCTCGGCACTGGGAACTGTTCTTCCAAAATCATTCACGGGAGCTTTTTCCTCCAATAGCCGCCTCGATGTTCGTGAAGTTTAAGCGAAATCTGTAAGAGCGTTATCGAGATATTTTGGGAGAAAGATTTTGTTGTTAGAAATACGGTAAAAAATGGATAATCTTAATGTTCGGCTGTTATCTGTAGAAAATGGAGCGCTTTTGACAAGCAATTCCACCTCATAGTAGTGTCAATCTTTTTAAAAACGTGTGTGAAAGACCGTGGAGATAGCTCCAGCCGATTGCTAGAAAGAAGGATTTGATTAGTATGTATCGAGGCGCTTTTGTTGGCGGTTTTTGAACATTTTGGTCTACTTTAACAAATTAGCGAATATTTTTTAAACCGCTCGATAGATTTTTTTAAAACATTAAGATTCTTGAGATTAACGTTCCTTTTATATGACCTTTTAGTTTCAAGATTATTGATATATTGTAAGGCAGTAAAATAAGGGCTGCAATGCGCCAATATTTTGGCAGAAATTTTGTGTTTACAAATGTGAGCCTCTCATTATTCAGGGTATTGTCTCCAAGTTTCATAGTTTCGCGCATAACAATAGCTAGCATTTTTGCATATGTCAAATGCACTGTTAGTTACTGTTGCTCACGTGAAAATGAAACTTGGAGACAATGCCTTGAATAATGAGATACTTTCACTTGTAATAACGAATCTTCCGATAAAAAAAGTAACGATTTGTAGCCGTTATTTTACTGCCTTACAATGTATCAATAATCTTGAAACTAAAAGGTCATATAAAAGAAAGGTTAATCTCAAGAATCTTAATTTAAAAAAAAAATCTATTGAGCGGTTTAAAAATTATTCGCTAATTTGTTAGAGAAGACCAAAATGTTTACAAAACCGCTAACAAGAGCGCTTCGATACATACTAATAAAACCCTTCTTTCTAGCAATCAGCTGCAGCTATCTCCATGATCTTTCACACACGTTTTTAAAAAGATTGAAAATAGTATGAGATGAAATTGCATGTCAAAAGCGCTTCATTTTCTACAGATAACGGCCAAACAATAATATTGTCCATTTTTTTACTGTGTTTCTAACCATAAAAACTTCATCCCAAAATATCTCAATAACGCTCTTACAGATTTCGCTTAAACTTCACGAACATTGAGGCCCCTATTGGAGGAAAAAGCTCCCGTGAACGATTTTGGAAGGACAGTTCTCAAAGCCGAGATATACTGCTGCAAGTAAAATAGGTAAAAGCGTCATTTCGTTGCTATGACAACTCCGATGACGTTGCAACCCTGATCATAACAAATTTTCATCTTTATCTAATACAACTGCGGGGGCAATTTTTCCAAAACTTTGTTTATGGCGACGTAGCTTATGCTCAAACTTGGGAGGTATTGGCTCTGAAAAACTGTATCGAGCCACCTTAATCGTTAACCATGCCTTTGTTGAAGAAACAGACGTTAACCAAAAAGCAATTTGTGAGAAAGCACTTTAATATTTACTAATGCGATACATCTACTTGATGCAACTCATGTTGGAGGGAGCCTTCTCCTTCTAGTGAAAAAAGGTCGCACAACTAATTAATTTTAGAAAGCAGGACTTTGGCGCTCAATTTCGGTAGATACGTTTTTTTTTATTTTGTTATTTCCTACATCCTTTTAGCCGGAAAGTGTAAGTTGTATGAACTTACAAGAGCTTTGATGTATGACCCTAAAACAAATACAAATGGTTTCAATATTGACTTGTTTTAAAATTGATAAGTTATAAAGTAAATTCAAGTCACGTTTTAAGCCAGGTTATTAATAAACGTTTTTTTTTAAAGTAGCTTTATATGAAAGAGTTTTGAATTAGAGAAAATAAATCGTGTAGTGAAGGATACATTTCATGTGGCATTTTTGCCAGTTTAATACTCGCTGACTAAAAATGGTGCAACGGTCCGACAACCGTCCAATAGAAATTACATTTCCTCACATTACACAGGGCAAATTTCCTAATCAAGACCAAAAAATCAATGAGATTGGAGCGAAATGTTGCCTTTAGCAAGCGTCATGATTATGTATACCTAAAAGGTTTTACTGTAGTCACACCTTTAAATCTTATCTGGGTCATTACTCTGGTGAGTTCGTCATTACATAAGAGCATTCGGAACTATTTCGGGTTTACGATCGATATTAGTAGGATTCTCAAGTGGTATTCTCACTTGAACTCCTTCAGAGCATTTTAGTATTGCAGACATAACAGGGTCCTCAATAGATTTTTCGGGATTTACAAGATTCACCTTATTTGAATGCCAGGATTAGGGTTCATATTTGAAAGAGAGATTCTGCATTGAACGCATGCAAGAGATCCGAGTGGGATGTCGTAAATAACTATCATCGGAATTACGTGATCGGTCAAAAATTTGGGTCGGGATCAGATGAGGGGATGTTCTATTGGAGACCCTGATGTAACAACACAAAGAATTCTACCAAGAATTGAAATTGCTCAGCTAAAGAAAATATTTAATTTCTGTAAAAAGTTTCGCACTTTGTTAAGGAAATATCATATTAGCGACATGAACTCTTACTAGCATTTCAAAAGGGAAATTAGCGTGCACGCAAATTCAATTTCCAAGTGTACTTCGATTATTTTCAACTGTATTATTAAAGGATCATTCTCAACAAACAAGTTTAAAGACATTTTAAATGGATTTTTTGGCTAAGGGTTAAGGCAGTTTCTCGATGAAACTCTGGGGTTGTTTAACTCTAACAAAAGAATATTCAACATTGATTAAAATATAGTTTTTACAGGATAATCGAGTTTTGGGGAGTGACCGTTTTTTTTTACGTTTGGTTCAATATTGTGAGTTTTTATAGTTTTATCACACCTTATTGTGAAAGGTTATTTTACTGGCACTTGGCATAAGGAAGGCCTCCTAAGTTTCAGTTACATTGCGTGTTTTTAATTCTATTACGTTCTAAAATTACAGAGTCTTAATAAATATTGTTTGCATACACCTGCTTTCTTTAAAGATATATGCAAGTCTGGATATTTGAAAAGCCTGTTTCCTTTCATAACAGCGCGCGAATCCAAGTTTGAAAAATTATAATTACGTCAGCGTGAGAATTAGTGGAAGAAGTGGCCTTCCTATTGACTGAAACGATTGTTTTCGCTAAATATTTTCCTCTTTAAAATGAGTAATGATAGGCTTCGTCTAATCTTAATCAAGTATACAGTAGGTGCTTCAGGTCACACATACCTTCGTGCTGTTAAAACTCTTTAGGAAACCCTCTTTAATTCAGGGCTAAACATGATTTGTATTATTTGGAATTATCCTCGTGTACCGAGCACAATGTAGAAAAAGGAACAATTTAAAAAGAGCTGTCATCGAATTTCCTTTATGTGCGAAGAGTAGGCCGGTAGAATAGTAATACGTGATATAATTGGACGTCGCGTAAATTCGTCATTCGGGGAGTATACAAGTAATTAAAATGAAACATTATTGACATTTTGGTAACTACAAAATAACAAAGGGAGTATAATATCAGTAATATCATAGGTGACGAATTACTCCTTAATTTTGGCCCGAAATTTCAGCGTTCATTTGTAATTTCACATGTGAAATTACAAAATTGCCATGGCAACCCTTCCGTACTAGACTATACGTCTCAGTGTCAATATAACGACGAAGTTTTAATATGCCGTGAATGAAGATGTCAGGGCACAAAAAGACGCTTTAGAAAACCTGAACACACAAGAGAACATCAAGAAGGATTCTAACAAGCATTTTGCCGAAAAAGTCTGAAAAATTCTGAACTTTATAAGCCAAATTTAAGGTCTAAACATTTGAGAGAGTGGAGTTCTCGATCGATACGATCCAGGATCGAACATGTCAAAAATCCAAGATTGCTAACGTAATTCGTCACCCATGATATTAATAGGTAATCAAATGGTATACTCGTGAAATTAGGGAATAATTTCACTTGCGTTTTGTCCAAATCCTAATAATTTCCCTCGGCTGAAGGCTCGGGAAATTAGTAGGATTTGAAAAAAACGCGCGTGAAATTATTCCCTAATTTCACTCGTCACCATTTGATTACACATACAAATAGTTTTTTTTTTTATAGAATCAGTTCGAACTGACACGAAAGCCTTAAAGTTCGTATTTTAAATGTATGCAATTTAATTTCATTAATACTTCTTATTGGCTGGACAAGACAGGCGTTAGTAGCCCGAGAACAGATAGTCATGGGTTAAACGAAAAATATTAATATATTATACATTCTGTAAAATCAACAATATAAGAAGATTAAGAAAAACATTTATAACATGACATAGCATAAACTTTATTTATACTCGAATTTTACAGTAGCTAACAAAGCTAATATCTTCGAGTTGACACTACATGAAAATAACATACAAATATATTATATATATACATTAAATGCAATTATAAGTAATAATAATAAAATAATATTAATAATAATAAGAAGAACATAAAAGAAAAGAAAAGAAAATATTATTTACAATTTATGTTATGTAATATGTACATTTTCCACTGACTGGAATTAATCATGTCCGAATTCTGAAAGGAAAATGCGGCTCAAAGAGTTTTTTCGCATGTATGGACAACGTGACTCAGGCGCTTCAATGGTACATTATAACTGTGACGTATATTTTAGCTTAATATTCAAAAAAGTATTGTTCTCACTCATTGCTTTCTTATAATTCAGGGCGTCACACAGATAATAGTTTTGAAATGCGTCAAGCTTCTGTCCCTCGTTTGTACATGAGCAACTAAAAAGTAGTGATTTTATTATGACAGGTGAGTATGATGTATTCCAGAAAGTAACTTCGCGCTCTATTCCGTATACGCCTTCACATCGATGATAAAAGTGCTACCCTAGATTTTCGAGGTACATTATTGTTTAAGGGTAAAGCAGGGTGCCCCAAGATCAATTCAAGGTTATGAGAAACACAATAACAATAACAATATACAATAACAATATATACAACTAGTAATAGTTGACACTCAGCTGCCCCCGCTCTGTATATTGTCGGGCTATAGTATTCTTGCTCGTTGTGTAGCTCTTTGAAATATACACATATTATTCCATACAATAGGTGAGATAAATTCAGGAAACGCAAGGTTCCATGCACAGTTTCGGTTCGATTTACCCATTCTCAGTTACGAGAATAGTTTATTCTATAAAACCGTAAGAAAAGATTTAATTAGAAGTTTAATTTTTCTCTATTTCTATTTCACTTTTTACAGTTAGTTCATTTTAATTGCCAGAAAGTAAGCCTTAGAAATTAAAAAATCACGCTCGCGCATTCTAGTCTTATTTTAAACTTTATAATGGAGGGACATCTGTGAGTAGGGAATAAGTCAGCACAGAATTTGATGATCGGCAAATTTCTGTAATCGTCCATCGTTCTGCTAGTGATAAGCTAGCCGTTAAATCATTCACTCGTCTTGCTTGTTTGGGGCCGAGTCTAAGAAAGACTCAAAGAAAGAGAAAGAGTGTCTGGCAAGGTTTCCAATCAAAGATTCGTGAACTCGTGTCTGGCAAAACTCACTTGGTGTTAAAATATACACTGTTATACGCACCTTATAACTTCATCTGCGCTTAACGAGTGTCTTTTGGTCCATAACTTTCATAACAACGGCTCCACAGAATGTCACTGATAACAAGTAACGCAGAAGAGTATCGAAGTATGACTGCACAATTAATGTCACAAAATCTACCTATTGTAAGCTTTTTGTGTTTTATGTCATCCTAACATTTCGTACTTGCGGGCTCAAACAATAGAAACGTCATCATTACCTACCGACTCCTTGCGGCCCCTGTTCAAGCAAATCGAGTTTTTTTTCTATATTGACTGTACTTGTAATAGTTGACACTACAGCTGCCCCCGCTCTGTATATTGGCGGTCAATAGTATTCTTGCTCGTTGTGTAGCTCTTTGAAATATACCGATTCATGGGAAGATTTTCACACTGATATTCCATACAATAGGTGAGATAAATACAGGAAACGCAAGTTTCCATGCACAGCTTCAGTTCGATTTACACAGCTTTGATCAAAACATTTTCAGTTTCGAGAATAGTTTGTTCTAAACCATAAGAAAAGATTTAATAAGAATTTTGAATTTTTCGCTATTTCTCTTTCACTTTTTACATTCAGTTCATTTTATTTGCCGGAAAGGAAGCCTTAGAAATTAAAAGGACGTTTGATCAATTGACACTCGCGCATCCTAGTCTTATTTTAAACTTTATAGCGGAAGGACATCTGTGAGCAGGGAATAAGTCAGCACAGAATTTGATGGTCGTCGAATTTCTGTAATCGTCCATAGTTCTGCTAGTGATAAGCTAGCCGTTGAATCCGTTCACTCGTCTTGCTTGTTTTGGGCCGGGTCTTTTTCCGGTCAAAGAGAGAGAAAGAGTGTCTGGCAAGGTTCAGCTGAAGGTTTCTAATCAAGGATTTGTGAACTCGTGTCTGGCAAACTCACTTAGTGTTAAAATATACACTGTTCTACGCACCTTATAACTTCATCTACGCTTAACGGGTGTCTTTTGGTCCATAACTTTCATAACAATGTCACTGATAACACGTAACGCAAAAGAGTATCGAAGTATGACTGCACAATTAATGTCACAAAATCTACCTTTTGTAAGCTTTTTGTGTTTTACGTCATCCTAACCATTTCGTACTTGCGGGCGGAAACAATAGAAACGTCATCATTACCTACCGATTCCTCGCGGCCCCTGCTCAAGCAAATCGAGATTTTTTCTATATTGACTGTACGACTGTATATTTCATCGGTAAGTACTTCCTTAATATAACGCGCGAGTTACTAGAGTGTACTGAAGTGCAATGTTGGTCTTTGGCAAAACGACAGCACACCTTCGTTTGAAGTAAAACTAATCGCCGAAGAGCTTTCCTTGATACACAGCAGAACGATTGACTTGGTAAACTCCGTGCCGATAATCTCTTGTAGAAGAGTGCCGTCTTTACTTTTTTATGATAGTTCGACGTGAATGAAATCGAACTCTCTGAAAAGGAATTTTTTAATCACGAAGGCGGTCATACAATGCATGTATTATTTTACAATACGCATATTGTGTTCGTGTAACCTATAATTATCATAATGGTAAAGTAATTATTTGTTGGTTATCTAAATCATGACTTATAATGTGCAATGACCATGAGCCCCGATAGATTTCCCTCTTTTTGTGTTGTTGTAAGCTGTTTTAATTTTCTTCCTTATCATAAAAACTGTATACAGTCACACCTGAATTTTACATGACCAATAAAGAACCCTCAGGTGCCATCGAGATGGTGATTCAGCCTGGTGAGAGTAAATAAATGTGTAAACAGAAACAAAAGATGCTGCGGAGTCAAGGAGTTCTCAACAGCTGTTATTTCCGCCTTTGATGTTTGTCGGGTTTCATGAGCAGTCTCCTCTTTTGACTATGTCTTGATCATATAATTTTAAACTTAAGATAGATCAAAAAGCCAAATTTCTGTGCAAATGTTAGTTTTAATTGTCTTGTCCTCCTCCAGAGGCCCTGCAAAAATGTATATTCCCGGACATTTGCCAAAACCCGAGCAATAGCTCAATAATAATAGTCCATTGGAATTCTTTAGAAAAACACTACGTGATCAGAGCCGTAGCTGGCGGAGAGGCAAGGGGGGCAGCTACCCCCCTCGGACCTGTTGAGATAGACACATCAAGTCTGTGGATGGATTTGTTTTCTTTAGACTCAGTTATTTTGATTATAGTGACTTGCAATTGTTTGCCATTTTCATATTCGAGGTCGATTTTTCGGAGACATATCTCATGACAAGTGCTGAAAATAGCGTTTCGGGGCCTCCAAATTGAAAATTTTCTGGGGGAGGACACCCCCAGAACCCCCCACAAGGTTCGTGCCTTCGGCACTCGCGATAATGTGCCCCGTTACAAAAAACCTAGCTACGGCCCTGTTGATGTTAAAATCCGATCAGAGCAGGGTAAAATTTAAATTAGGTCGTTAACGCCTTTTCGTGGAGTAAGATCGTATCTTGACATTTTTCTTTGCGTAAAACCTCTTAACGGTAAATTTTACATCTTTAATAAATTTGTTTCCCTAGCTCGTGATAAAATTAGCTTCTTATATATGTTGCTGACCGCTTCCTGTTTTCGTTAAGCCCATAATCATCTGTTTTCGAGTTTAACGCTTGGCTCCTTAAGCCACTAATGAGTAAATACGATTAAATTACTTCGAATTTCATGCATTTTAATGACACTTGCAACAAAAACAAAACTTTCAAAAAATTTTATTACCTTTTCCCCCGCCCCTACCCTCTCCTCCCCGCTCACTTTTCCATTGGAAGCGATAACTTTGAGTTCACCATGCGCGAGGCCCAACCCAGAAACGCCTTCCAGAACAAAGTGGCTTGCGCGCACTCAGTGAAAAGATATACGATGGTATGATCTGCTGGACAAAAAGAGCAGCGTGGGGAGTCTTCTTTCTTCATTTTAAATAATAAGCTCTTAGTGCACAGAATATTGTGAATAAAGTGTACTGGAACATTTATATCGGCTAAGGTTTTGTTGATAGAGACATTGAGATTGGTTTAAACAGGACCATTACTCCTATATTGTGAGTTGTACAGTGGCTAGCTACAACTTTCCCTCCCCATGCACTCGGCCTCCCATCGTTTTATAGCGTCCGTTGAAGAATAAGTTTCTTGGAGGAAAATAATGTCCGATGGCTGCAGGTGCAACCATCGAAAAACCTGTCGTCTTTTTCTAGAACTGTTGCCTTCTTACATTCAGTGTCAATAGCTTAAGTGACATATTTATTGCTCAATTATAAAATGAAATAGTTTCCCTTGCACGTGTGGCATAATCCATAGACAAAAGTATAAATTTATATGGCCTGGATCGCTTTCCCCTTAAGGGAAGGGAATCAAAATTGACTGCGCAAATATTAAGACGAAACAAAAAAGACAACAAAAACACGAACATTCGAACAAAAACTCCATAACTTACCTCTGAATTTGAGCGGCGTTGACTGACTGCGCATCGAGCTAATTTGGTTTGTAAAGCACACTTCTGGCCCCTAAAATATGGCCGTGAATAATAACATTAATCAGCCTGATAAATGCTCTGAGCTAATTTATACGTCCATTAAATGTCCGTAGAAAGGGAAAGGGAAATTGTCTCTGGGTCGCGGTGAAGCGACCCATCTATAATTAGCCTTTCTACCTTGAAAAATGCAGTACGCTTTTCTTGCTTGGCGGCTTTTAATACTGGGTACCGCTTTTTCCTCATTTCTTCCACTTCCTGTGGAAAGTGGTCGGAAATTCCAAGATTGAGGCCTTTCGTAAGCTTTTTGATGAATGATTGAACAAACTCTTCGTCGTGGAAGCTGGAAAAGCTTGACAATAATCGGTCGTGGCTTGGAATTCGTAGTGCGAAAAGATACTCGACGAGCTGATACCCTGTGCACTGTATCGAACTGAATACTTACCTCGTCCTTTTTAGGGATCTTTAAGTCGGTACGTAAAAATTTTCTCAATAAATCTTTTGTGTCTTCGTTCGATTCATGCTCGCGTTCTTTTATTCCACAGAATTTCAAACTACCTCTGCGGCGGTGAGTTCACGTTGGACGCGTTGAAGTGAAGCTTCAGTGGTCTTCTCAGGGGCACCCAAAGACTGTTTTCTGTAAAATATCTGTTCGGAGAAGCAAATATTGCGTAGAATTTTCTATTATTTGAGGACGGCTAAAAATTTCTAGATGACTGTTCCTTGTCTTCTGTTGTTCAGCAATCTTATCTAACTTCCGAGGCTTTCTTGCATGCTTTTCTGTTCATCTTCGAGGGATTTAACTCGGCTCTTGTAGGTTTCAAATTCGTCCGTTAACTTTAATAGTCTTTCAAGATTCTCATCAATTTCAGCGAGACTAGTATTTGTTGACTTGCATTTTGGGTAGTCATGGCTGTCGTCCTCGAAGACATCCTCGTCTGTTTGTGAGCTTCCTTCGCGTGTACGCTTCATTTTTCTTTCTTTGAGCCCTTCGCAGAACATTTTTGGTTTGTTTTTTTGTCATGGTCGGCTTCGACACCAGTCTCCGAAAAATAATGAAGTTAGGACCAAAAGAGTGGACACAAGGATAGTAGATCATCAAGCGAAGACAGTGACAACTCTGGAAATGAGCTGCCCTTGGATTCAGAATCGAGAGAAGAAAGACGAGGAGAAGGTGTTGAAGTATCAATGGTCCCCTGCGCTGGGAGCGTAAGCTACAGCTTTCAAAGGATACAGGATCACACAATATAACATCATAATATATGTCTTGGGAGGATGGTCTAGTTCTGTGGAGGGGTCCCTTAGCCAATTATTAGGAACCAAATGCAAAGAGGCGTTAAAGAGAATGCAGAGACCGTTAGACAGTTTCTGAGTGGTAACATTGTGTCCGACATCAGTGACCATTACTCACAGGTTTGCTTCCTGTCTAGCAACCTTAAGATAATTTTCTAATAGTAGAATCCGCAATCGGGGTCTTTCATCATTTAACCAAACTGATTTCAACAATGATCTCGAGCTAATCACCTGGCCCCCTAACTCTGATGCTAACTGTGCATTTAATGTCTTTTACAACAAACTTAACAGACTAGTTGATAAGCATGCACCTTTTAAAACAGTATCTAGACGTAAAGCTAAGCAGATGGCAAAGCCTTGGATAACCAAAGGCTTACTCACCTCTATAAGTAAGAAAAACAAGTTATACCACGATGGTCTATGGGATGAGTACAAATTGTATCGTAATAAATTATCACTGTTAACTCGTTTAAGTAAAAGGAATTACTACAACTCCTTTTTCGAACTAAATCTTAATAATATGAAGGCAACCTGGGAAGGGATTAATAACCTAATATCTACCTCCAACAAGAAAGTAAACCAAATTTCTATTATTAAAAAACCTGATGGTAGTCTCTCAACTGACCCTAGTGAAATCTCAAATGTGCTTAATAAGCATTTTGCTAGTGTTGGACATAACCTTGCTTTCAAACTACCACCTTCTAAGCACTCATTTAATGAATATATCACTAACAACCGTTTGCTAAACTCTTTTAACTTTGAACCCATTATTCCCAATGATGTCAGTGCCCAAATTCAGGCCTTGCCCCTCTACAAGTCTTATGGCATATTCTCTTGTCCTGTTAAAATCCTAAAAGGCTGCAAACACATTATTAGCCAGCCACTTGCTAACATTTACAATTTATCTGTCATCCAAGGTAAACATCCCAGCAAACTAAAACTTGCCAAGATTGTGCCAGTTTATAAAGATGATGATGAGTCCTGCGCAAGCAATTACAGGCCTATTTCTCTTTTGTCTATATTCAATAGAATATTTGAAAAACTAATGTATCAAAGACTCAGTAAATCTATCATTAAGCACAATATATTGATTAACTCCCGATATGGCTTTAGGAGTGGTCATAATACTCAACATGCAATTCTGGATATTGTTAATACAATTCAGAGTAAGATGAATAGTGGTAAATTCACCTGTAGACTCTTTATAGATCTGAAAAAAGCCTTTGATACTGTTGATCACTATATTCTTCTTCAAAAACTTGATTTTTATGGCATCAGAGGTATTGTTAATGATTGGTTCCGATCTTACCTAACCTATAGGAAACAAACCGCTTCAAATGGCTCTTATATTTCCAACAGTGAAACAACTTTGTATGGTGTTCCACAGGGCTCTGTGCTGGGCCCACTTTTATTCTTATTGTATGTGAATGACAATGCAAATTCTTCAAAGCAGCTTTCGTTTTATTTATTTGCTGATGATACAAGCATTATTTATGCAAACAAGAACCTCCATAATCTTGAAGAGATAGTTAATTCTGAACTAAGTAATGTCAGTGACTGGCTTTTAGCCAATAAGTTAACCCTTAATTTCAAAAAATCTAATTACGTGCTTTTCCGTCCTCGGCAGAAATGTTTAACATATAATCCCTCCATCAAAGTTTATGATCCAGCTATAAATGCATTGAGTACCTTAGAAAAGAAAGATTTTGTCAAATACCTTGGTGTTCTGATTGATTATGAACTTTCCTGGAAAAACCATATTAATCTAATCTGTTTAAAGATAAGTAGAACCGTGGGAATTCTAGCAAAGCTTAGACATAGTATTCCATTACGTCCCCTCTTAAATATCTATCAAGCCCTTATCAACCCCTATCTTTATTATGGCATCTGTGCTTGGGGCTCTGCACCTAAAACTTATTTAAATAAGATACTCTTAATTCAAAAACGAGCCCTACGCCTGATTTACTTTTCGGATTATAAGCAACATGCTGTACCATTCTTCTTAAAATCAAAAGTCTTTCCCCTATCCTTTATTTACTTTGATTGTCTTTGTAGTATCATGTGGACGTTGCTAACAATTCTGCACCTGAAAATATCAAGAGAGCCTTTACTAGGATTTCTGAGGTGCACTCATATCCTACCCGATCTTCTCTCAATGATGATTTCTATACCGAATAAGCTCTTTGAAATTTTATCTAAATCTGATGACTATCTTGAAATCACTGAAATCATGCATCAACTTAAATTTATCTAGCTCAGGAACACAACTAAATTTATATTCTCTGAGTAAATCATAATGCAATTAAATTAGCTTAATACATACTATAGTTTTTATTTTGCGACAGCTGGTACTGTTTGTAAAATAGTTCTTTTTTTCTCTTCTTTCTTTAAATTTGTGTGTCTCTTCCCCCGCCTCGATTAGGCTCTCCTATACGCGGGTGGAAGCTATCGTGTAATTGTATATTGAAAGTGAATGAATAAAGTTGAAGTTGAAGTTGAAGTTGAAGACCTATCATCTCGAGTCGTTTAAACATTACCCGGACTTTTAAAGTTGTTGGAACATAGTACAAACCTCATTTTAATCATGAAGGACATGTATATACCTTTTTAATCTTATGAACGAGGGTTAAGGAAATCTAGAGACTTGGACATTTAGCATTACTAGTTGTAGAATGTTCTTAAATTTATCGTTTTACCATGTCTATTTATTTACATATACTTCTACCTGGAGTTATGAAAACTGGGTTAGCAAACATTTTGTAATTTTTCGCAACTTCCTCTGTCTAATAGCTTGACATATGTTTACTGTGTTGTTTGCTTGCAGTTTAGTTTTATATTGGTCACCTTGAGAAAAGTTTCCCGGAGAGCATCATGTAAAGCTCTGAGATGGGACAAAGTTATTACGATTCGCAGAGTCTGCATCTTCCAATATCGTATTGCATTCTCGTTTCATTTCAGCTAAACGGATCAATCACCCTGATCCGGGCTGAGACAGAGAGGTACGATATTGTTTACTTTTCTAAGGTGACCACTAAGTCTTTGGCCTCGGGAACAGGCTCTTCGGAGTCAAATGAATTAGGTGAGAGCAAAATTGCCGGTGAACTCTGACCCGGGCCAAGCTTAGTTTTTTTCTGGTGTGAAAGCAAGGCTAAGGTGATCCGCCGACCGTGTGACTCTACATCCGGGAACTTGAATAAGACGAGCGTAAGAGAAAAGTCCAGAGGTGTTTATCTGGCAATAGGCTGAGTTTTTCCGAGTTATTCGATGATTTTTCGCCTATGTTAAACGAGAGAAGATAATGCGTGGTTGTGGATAGTCTTATCAGTGCTGCGAAAGTGTGTGATGTGTGTGATTTCCGCATGGTGTTGACAGGTATGTGATCGTGTGGTTGAACTGCGGTTTGGCCAAAATATTCTGTGCCAGCCACTAATATTGTTTCGTCGGTGTTTAGCTTAACTGATTGTACATTGGAGAAGCGACTCTCGACTCAGGAAAATTGGATCTAGGTCTAGTTTTAGCGTACTCCGATGGAGGTGAACCATAAGCCGATTTTTGCAGATAAGAAAGTGATAATTTGTGCACTACGTTTCACTCAGTTTGTTGTCTATTCCATGCGGAATCCTGTTGTTTATCGAACCGCGAGAAAAGAAGTGTTTTGCGAACTATTTAAGTTGTTATGTAAGCCTTAACCGGGCACTCTTTCGCTGCAGTTCACTCAACGTAAAAATTTCTAGACTGAAAGGACACCGGTTTGAAACTTCGCGAAGCCAGTTTACTGAAGAAATGTTCTAAAATTTGCGTCATTTTAAATTTGGACTCGTTGGAATGCTTCTAGGGACCACTAACTTACTGCCCGGCGTCAGATAAAGGTTTTTAATCGGTCTTTGAATGATTTTTGTTGTTTTGAATTGCCAAGTAGTAGATAGTAAATGAATTGATATTTTTGCTAACCCGGTTTTCAAAAATCCAGGTATACTTGTAATTATTATTATTATATATTTTTTCTGAGGCTGTTACTTATTGTGCCAGGGTCACGTCCGACGTCCCTGGTGGTTGTTGCTATATGACACCCAAACTGTCATAATATTAATAATATTGAATAATAATAATGATGATAATAATAATTATATAATAATAAACGTAAGATAAAATAGAATATTAACAAGAAAATGTGAAAAGAAAATTGAAAAGGGAGAATTCTCTGTCAAAATTCATGTACGGTTATGTCATGAAGCAAGCATGTCCTGCGGCTTTTTTTGGCATAAAGGTAAAACGATAAGTCAGGTAAAATTATTTACAACTAAAGATGCAACGTATTTCCAATTATGCACAAGGCACGCGGAGGAATAAACCCATGTCAAATACTATTAATATACATTGTTTCTATCCTCACAAGTTGCTGTTTGGTACAATACGCCTGTCTCTGCAACATAGGCAAGGTCCACAAGTAAAACAGGCGAACAGGTTTCGCAAAGCACTCGAGAATCGTGAACTATAAGCAAAAAGAATTATGGGATTAACTATTGTGCTTAAGGAGGGAAAAATGTAGAAAAACAAACTAACAAAAATCATGCACGAATCTTTACTAAAACGCGAAGATGTAAATAGCTTTTGGAGTACAATATGTACGCAAAGTGGAGTCCAGCAGATGAAAAAGGCACTCACAATCCATACAAACACTTTCATGACAGTTTTGTTCTGTTGCGTGTTTCTTATTCGTATTCTTGTGTGTTCCTCTTCTTCAGCCTCTACTGGTCTTGTATGTCTCAAGCATTTCATGATTCTTGAATAGAGGATAATCGTGGAAATAAGTGGAACACAGTAGAATACTGCAAATCCTACCACGTAAAAGATAAATTGCTTCTTCTTGCCCCAAGAAGCGAAACTCCGACAATACGTTTGATAATTTTCTTGAATAATTTGAATAGACGATGCATATGGTGAAGCTATTGATAGTGCAAACACCCAAGTGAATAATTGGAGAGCTGTTCTGAGTCTCGCTGTGACTAAAATAGACTTAAACGGGAGCACGATAGCTATGTATCTGTCTACAACGATTAGTAACAGGCTTTGAACTGAGACAGCCTGAGACACAGCTCTGAAATAAAGGCCCAGTTTACAAATAAAGACAGCCGTTGAGCCGTCTATCGCAGGTTTGCTGTATTGGACTCCTTCAGTTGCATAGAGGGGCCAATTTGTGGAGGATGATAGAAGATCAGAAATCTCCATGTTGACTATGAAATAGTTCGTGCTTGTCTTTAAGGTGGGGCTTTGTAGAAAAGTTAGTATCACCAGGGTGTTGCCGACGAATGCCACAATACTAACAACTGAAATAGTGGATGTAAGTATGGTGGAATCTAAGGAAGAACATTCCGAAAGGTGCTCAAAACCATAGGAACTGGAGTTATTCATGCTTCCTTTCTGGTTTATGACCGTCCGCTGGCCACTGATCAGGATGACGTCCCTCTTAAGTTTGTATGAAACGATCGACCTGTAAACGAAGAAGGTGCTTGATGAGCTTTTGAATCTTCTAATCACCTTGAATCAAAACGTGTTTCATGATGGAAGTATTTGATTCAACAAGGAAAAAAAGGTGGAAACTCTTGATACCTGATACTTGGAGGGTAATAAAATAATGCTGGATTTATGCGGCTTCATGTGATAATGTACAATACCGCGCTGAAATATTATACAAGCCACTATTTTAATCCCTCCACGTATCAGGTATCAATAGTTTCTACTTTCTTTTCCTTGTTAAATCAAATGCTTCTGTCATCCGGTTGAAGGACGTCACTGATTGCTGATTTTCAGTGTCACGCCATCCAAAAATAGATCAAAAATAAAAATCAAAACCATTCGACAGATTATAAGTCCAGAATCTGGGAAATGAAAGGAGGTAAATATACAAAGACCTTCGCCAAGATTTGGGTCGAAGGAATAAGTCGTATACGAGATATCCGAGGAAATGGTTTACGCAAATTTATAGAGCTTTGTATGGAGACGCCATGCATGCTGGAGTTCATCCGGATGAGCTCCAACATGGCGGACGGAAACCAACAGAAAAATCTGTTACCGAGTTTTGATACAAAAGCGTGAATTTACTCCTAGAGGAACGCATAAACATTAAAGTAATACTTTTTCTTGAACTGTTTAGATAGCAAAATTCCTTGAAAAAAGTCTCTTTTTTAACCTAAATGACAGCTCTCTTGGCCGTCATGTAAATGCTGCGTCACGCAAAAGCTTAGAAATTCAAGCGTACTCTATTAGAAAACCAAGAACCCTTTTGAAGCGAAAATTTGTTTGAAAATTAGTTTTCAGCTGCTCTAATACACCATGAAAGTAAAATCTCAGTAGACTCAATAGTTTTGTAGTTTGAATTTTAGTGACATCATGTGAAAACCAACAATAAGCTTCTGAATCTTCTAATCACCTTGAGTTTCAAACGTCCTTCAAGCTTCTGATATTAAGCTTCTGAATCTTTTTCCCCTCCTTAAGTCAAGGAGGGGAAAATGTAGAAAAACAAACTAACAAAAATCATGCATGAATCTTAAGTAAAACGCGAAGATGTAAAAAGCTTTTGGAGTACAATTTGTGGGCAAAGTGGCGTCCAACAGATGCAAAGGGCACTCACCGTGAATCCATACAAACACTTTCTTAACAGTTTTGTTCTGTTGCATGCTTCTCATTCTTATACATAGTATACAAAACCGCGCCATATAATATACAAGCAATATTTAAAAACCTTGCCATTTCTTTTTTTTCCGCTCCCTTACTGGTTGCAAGTGATGTAATAACAATAATTTATTTAAAATGACGAATTATCTATTCTAAGTTTTTAAGTATGTGAATAGTAGTGCAGCTGAACAATTACCCCTTTAGAAATTTTCATTCTGATAGGGTATTTACTGAGTTTTTGATACAGCATGTCTTAATTTTCGAGTTGCTGTCCCCTTAGGCTATACTGATACATGACTACATTTTTCACAGCCTTTAACGCACAGTCATTAATCCCATAACCTTGACAATGTTGGTCTCTAGCTTACGATTCTCAAGCCCATTGCGCGACAAAAAATGCTTTTGGTTTGTTGTTTTAATTGTTAACCATGCCTTTGTTGAAGAAACAGACGTTAAGCAAAAAGCAATTTGTGAGAAAGCACTTCAATATTTACTAATGCGATAGAATAGAATATCTACTTGATGCAACTCATGTTGGAGAGAGCCTTCTCCTTCTAGTTAAAAAAAAGTCGAACAAGCATTTAATTTTAGAAAGCAGGACTTTGGCGCTCAATTTCGGTAGATACGTTTTTTTTTTATTTTTTTATTTCCTACATCCTTTTAGCCGGAAAGTGTAAGTTGTTAATGAACTTAAAAGAACTTTGATGGATGACCCTAAAACAAATACAAATGATTTCAATATTGACTCGTTTTAAAATTGATAAGTTATAAAGAAAATTCAAGTCACGTTTTAAGCTTGGTAATTAATAGACGTCCTTTTTTTAAAACAGCTTTATATGAAAGAGTTTTGAGTTAGAGAAAATAAATCGTGTAGTGACGTGTACATTTTATGTGCCATTTTTGCCAGTTTGATACTCGCTCACTAAAAATGGTGCAACGGTCCGACCCCGTCCACGAGAAATTACATTTTTTCACATTACACAGGGCAAATTTCCCAATCAAGACCAAAAAATCAATGAAATTGGAGCGAAGTGTTGCCTTTAGCAAGCGTCATGATTATGTATACCTAATAGGTTTTACTGCAGTCCCACCTTTAAATGTTATTTGTGGCACTACTCTGGTGAGTTCGTCATTACATTAGAGCATTCGGAACTATTTGCGGCTTTCCGATCGTTTTGAACTCCTTCAGAGCAATTTCGTATTGCAGACAAAATAGGGTTCTCAATAGATTTTTCTGGATTTACGAGATTCATCTTCTTTGAAGGCCAGGATTATGGGTCACATTTGAAGGACAGATTCTGTATTGAACGCATGCACGAGATCCAAGTGGAATGTCGAAAATAACTATAATCGGGATTGGGCAAAAGTTTGGGTCCGGATCAGATGAAGGGATTGAATAGAACTATTGGAGACCCTGATGTAACAACACAAAGAATTCCATCAAGAATTGAAATTGCTCTGGTAAAGAAAATTCAATTTCTGTAAAAAGTTTCGCACTTTGTTAAGGAAATATCGTATTAGTGACATCAACTCTTACTAGCATTTCAAAAGGGAAATTAGCGTGCACGCAAATTCAATTTCCAAGTGTACTTCGATTATTTTCAACTGTATTATTAAAGGATCATTCTCAACAAACAAGTTTCAAGACATTTTAAATGGGTTTTTTGGCTAAGGGTTAAGGCAGTTTCTCGACGAACCTCTGGTGTTGTTTAACTATAACAAAAGAATATTCAACATTGATTAAAATATAGTTTTTACCGAATAATAGAGTTTTGAGGAGTGACTGTTTTTTTTTAACGTTTGGTTTAATATTGTGAGTTTTTAAAGTTTTATCACACCTTATTGTGAAAGGTTATTTTACCGGCACTCGGCGTAAGGAAGGTCTCCTAAGTTTCAGTTACTTTGCGTGTTTTTAATTCTATTACGCTCTAAAATTACAGAGTCTTAATGAATATTGTTTGCATACACGTGCTTTCTTTAAAGATACATGCAAGTCTGGATATTTGAAAAGCCTGTTTCCTTTCATAACAGCGCGCGAATCCAAGTTTAAAAAATTATAATTACGTCAGCGTGAGAATTAGTGGAAGAAGTGGCCTTGCTACTGACTGAAACGATTGTTTTCGCTATATATTTTCGTCTTTAAAATGAGTAATGATAGGGTTCGTCTAATCTTAATCAAGTATACAATAGGTGTTTCAGGTCACACATACCTTCGTGCTGTTAAAACTCCTTAGGAAACCCTCTTTAATTCAGGGCTAAACGTACATGATTTGTGTTATTTGGAATTACCCTCGTGTACCGAGCACAATGTAGAAAAAGGAACGTGCGAAGAGCAGGCCGGTAGAATAGTAATACGTGATACAATTGGACGTTGCTTAAGATGCATAATATTCGTCATTCGGGGAGTATAAAAGTAATGAAAATGAAAAATTATTGACATTTTGGCAACTACAAAATAACAAAGGGAGTATAATATCAGAAATAGTTTTTTTTTAATAGAATCAGTTCGAACTGACACGATAACCTTAAAGTTCGTATTTTAAATGTATGCAATTTAATTTCATTAAAACTTCTTATTGGCTGACAAGACAGGCGTTAGTAGCCCGAGAACAGATAATAATGGGTTAAAGGAAAAATATTAATATATTATACATTCTGTAAAATCAGCAACATAAGAAGCTTAAGAAAAACATTTATAACATAACATAACATAAACTTTATTTATACTGGAATTTTAGAGTAGCTAACAAAGCTAACATCTTCGAGCTGACACAGCCACTACATGAAAATAATATGCAAATATATATTATATATATACATTAAATGCATTATTATATGTATACATTAAATGCATTATAAGTAATAATAATAAAATAATATTATTATTAATAATAATAAGAACATAAAAGAAAAGAAAAGAAAATATTTTTTACAATTTATGTTATGTAATATGTACATTTTCCACTGACTGGAATTAATCATGTCCGAATTCTGAAGGGAAAACTCGGCTCAAAGAGTGTTTTCCCATGTATGGACAACGTGACTCAGGCGCTTCAATGGTACATTATAACTGTGACGTATAGTTTAGCTTAATATTCAAAAAAGTATTGTTCTCACTCATTGCTTTCTTATAATTCAGGGCGTCACACAGATAATAGTTTTGAAATGCGTCAAGCCTCTATCCCTCGTTTCTACATGAGCAACTAAAGAGTAGTGATTTTATTAGCACAGGTGAGTATGATGTATGCCAGAAAGTAACTTCACGCTCTATTCCGTATACGCCTTCACATCGATGATAAAAGTGCTACCCTAGATTTTCGAGGTACATTATTGTTTAAGGGTAAAGCAGGGTGCCCCAAGATCAATTCAAGGTTATGAGAAACACAATAACAATAACAATAACAATAACACTAACAATAACAATATACAATAACAATATATACAGCTAGTAATAGTTGACACTCAGCTGCCTCCGCTCTATATATTGTCGGGCTATAGTATTCTTGCTCGTTGTGTAGCTCTTTGAAATATACCGATTTCATAATGAAGATGTTCACACATATTATTCCATACAATAGGTGAGATAAATTCAGGAAACGCAAAGTTCCATGCACAGTTTCGGTTCGATTTACACATTCTCAGTTACGAGAATAGCTTATTCTATAAAACCATAAGAAAAGATTTAATGAGAAGTTTAATTTTTCTCTATTTCTATTTCACTTTTTACAATTAGTTCATTTTATTTGCCGGAAAGTAAGCCTTAGAAATTAAAAGGACGTTTGATCAAATCACGCTCGCGCATTCTAGTCTTATTTTAAACTTTATAGTGGAGGGACATCTGTGAGCAGGGAATAAGTCAGCACAGAATTTGATGGTCGGCAAATTTCTGTAATCGTCCATCGTTCTGCTAGTGATAAGCTAGCCGTTAAATCATTCACTCGTCTTGCTTGTTTGGGGCCGAGTCTAAGAAAGACTCAAAGAAAGAGAGAGAGTGTCTGGCAAGGTTTCCAATCAAAGATTTCTGAACTCGTGTCTGGCAAAACTCACTTGGTGTTAAAATATACACTGTTATACGCACCTTATAACTTCATCTGCGCTTAACGAGTGTCTTTTGGTACATAACTTTCATAACAACTGCTCCACAAAATGTCACTGATAACACGTAACGCAGAAGAGTATCGAAGTATGACTGCACAATTAATGTCACAAAATCTACCTATTGTAAGCTTTTTGTGTTTTACGTCATCCTAACACTTCGTACTTGCGGGCGCAAACAATAGAAACGTCATCATTACCTACCGATTCCTCGCGGCCCCTATTCGAGCAAATCGAGATTTTTTCTATATTGACTGTACTAGTAATAGTTGACACTACAGCTGCCCCCGCTCTGTATATTGTCGGTCAATAGCATTCTTTCTCGTTGTGTAGCTCTTTGAAATGTACCGATTCATGGGAAGATTTTCACACGGCTGATATTCCATACAATAGGTGAGATAAATACAAGGAAGAAGAAACGCAAGGTTCCATGCACAGTTTCAGGTCTATTTACACAGCTTTGATCAAAACATTTTCAGTTTCCAGAATAGTTTGTTCTAAACCACAAGAAAAGATTTAATTAGAATTTTGAAGTTTTCGCTATTTCTCTTTCACTTTTTACATTCAGTTCATTTTATTTGCCGGAAAGGAAGCCTTAGAAATTAAAAGGACGTTTGATCAATTCACACTCGTGCATTCTAGTCTTGTTTTATTCTTTATAGCGGAAGGACATCTGTGAGCAGGGAATAAGTCAGCACAGAATTTGATGGTCGTCGAATTTCTGTAATCGTCCATAGTTCTGCTAGTGATAAGCTAGCCGTTGAATCCGTTCACTCGTCTTGCTTGTTTTGGGCCGGGTCTTGTTCCGGTCAAATAGAGAGAAAGAGGGTCTGGCAAGGTTCAGCTGAAGGTTTCCAATCAAAGATTTGTGAACTCGTGTCTGGCAAACTCACTTAGTGTTAAAATATACACTGTTCTACGCACCTTATGACTTCATCTGCGCTTAACGAGTGTCTTTTGGTCCATATATAACTTTCATAACAATGTCATTGATAACACGTAACGCAAAAGAGTATCGAAGTATGACTGCCCAATTTTTTTTATAGATTTTTTCCATATTAACTGTATGACTGTATATTTCATCTGTAAGTACTTTCCTTAATATACGCGCGAGTTACTGGAGTGCCTCCTCGGGATTTCGCCTTCTGTGCGAAATCCCTGTGGGGGCAATAAGAATATATCTCAGACCCGTTTGAAATGTTGCACTGAAGTGCAATGTTGGTCTTTGGCAAAGCAACAGCACACCTTCGTTTGAAGTAAAACTAATCGCCGAAGAGCTTTCCTTGATACACAGCAGAACAATTGACTTGGTAAACTCCGTGCCGATAATCTCTTGTAGAAGAGTGCTGTCTTTACTTTTTTATGATAGTTCGACGTGAATGAAATCGAACTCTCTGAAAAGGAATTTTTTAATCACGAAAGCGGTCATACAATGCATGTATTTTTTTACAATACGCATATTGTGTTCGCGTAACTTATAATTATCATAATGGTTACGTAATTATTTGTTGGTTATCTAAATCATGACTTATGATGTGCAATAACCATGAGCCCCGATAGATTTCTCTCTTTTTGTGTTCTTGTAAGCTGTTTTAATTTCTTCCTTATCATAAAAACTGTATACAGTCACACCTGAATTTTACATGACCAATGAAGAACCCTCAGGTGCCATCGAGATGGTGATTCAGCCTGGTGAGAGTAAATAAATGTGTAAACAGAAACAAAAGATGCTGCGGAGTCAAGGAGCTTTCAGCAGCTGTTATTTCCGCCTTTGATGTTTGTCGGGTTTCATGAGCAGTCTCCTCTTTTGACTATGTCTTGATCATATAATTTTAAACTTAAGATAGATCAAAAAGCCAAATTTCTGTGCAAATGTTAGTTTTAATTGTCTTGTCCTCCTCCAGACGCCCTGAAAAAATATATATTCCCGGACATTTGCCAAAACCCGAGCAATAGCTCAATAATAATAGTCCAAGGGAATTCTTTAGAAAAACACTACGTGATCAGAGCCGTAGCTGGCGGAGAGGCAAGGGGGGCAGCTGCCCTCCTCGGACCTGTTGAGATAGACACATCAAGTCTGTGGATGGCATGGATTTGTTTTCTTTAGACTCAGTTATTTTGATTATAGTGACTTGCAATTGTTTGCCATTTTCATATTCGAGGTCGATTTTTCGGAGACATATCTCATGACAAGTGCTGAAAATAGCGTTTCGGGGCCTCCAAATTGAAAATTTTCTGGGGGAGGACACCCCCAGAACCCCCTACAAGGTTCGTGCCTTCGGCCCTAGAAATAATGTGCCCCGTTACAAAAAACCTAGCTACGGCCCTGTTGATGTTTAAATCTGATCAGAGCAGGGTAAAATTTAAATTAGGTCGTTAACGCCTTTTCGTGGAGTTAAAGATCGTATCTGGCCATTTTTCTTTGCGTAAAACCTCTTAACGGTAAATTTTACACCTTTAATGAATTTGTTTTCCTAGCTCGTGATAAAATTAACTTTTTATATATGTTGCTGACCGCGTCCAGTTTTCGTTTAGCCCATAATCATCTGTTTTCGAGTTTAACGCTTGGCTTCTTAAGCCACTAATGAGTAAATATGATTAAATTACTTCGAATTTCATGCATTTTAATGACACTTGCAATAACAACAACACCTTCAAAAAATTTTATTACCTCTTCCCCGCCCCTACCCTCTCCTCCCCGCTCACTTTTCCATTGAAAGCGATAATTTTGAGATCACCATGCGCGAGGCCCAATCCAGAAACGCCTTCCAGAACAAAGTGGCTTGCGCGCACTCAGTGAAAAGATATACGATGGTATGATCTGCTGGACAAAAAAAAGCAGCGTGGGGAGTCTTCTTTCTTCATTTTGAATAATAAGCTCTTAGTGCACAGAATATTGTGAATAAAGTGTACTGGAACACTTTTATCGGCTAAGGTTTTGTTGATAGAGACATTGAGATTGGTTTAAACAGGACCATTACTCCTTTACTGTGAGTTGTACCGTGGCTAGCTACAACTTTCCCTCCCCATGCACTCGGCCTCCCATCGTTTTATAGTTTCCGTTGAAGAGTAAGTTTCTTGGAGGAAAATAATATCCGATCGTTGCAGGTGCAACCATCGAAAAACCTGTCGTCTTTTTCTAGAACTGTTTAGCCCTCTTACATTCAGTGTCAATAGCTTATGTGACATATTTATTGCTCAATTGTAAAATGAAATAGTTTCCCTTGCATGTGTGGCACAATCCATAGACAAAAGTATAAATTTATATGGCCTGGATCGCTTCCCCTTTAGGGAAGGAAAGCAAAATTGACTGCGCATATATTAAGACGAAACAAAAAAGAAAACAAAAACAGGAACATTCGAACAAAAACTCCATAACTTACCTCTGAATTTGAGCCGCGTTGACTGACTGCGCATCGAGCTAATTTGGTTTGCAAAGCACACTACTGGCCCCTTGCTTGGCCCCTTGGCGGCTTTTAATACTGGGTACCGCTTTTTCCTCATTTCTTCTACTTCCTTAGGAAAGTCGTCGGAAATTCCAAGATTGCAGCCTTTCGTTAGGTTTTTGATGAATGATTGAACAAACTCTTCGTCGTGGAAGCTGGAAAGCTTGACAATAATCGGTCGTGGCTTGGAATTCGTACTGCCAGAAGATACTCGACGAGCTGATACCCTTTGCACTGTATCGAACTGAATACTTTCCTCGTCCTTTTTAGGGATCTTTAAGTCGGTACGTAAAAATTTTCTCAATAAATCTTTTGTGTCTTCGTTCGATTCATGCTCGCGTTCTTTTATTCCACAGAATTTCAAATTACCTCTGCGGCTGTGACACTCTAAAAGGGGCACCCAACGGCAATTTTCGGAAAATATCTGTTCGGAAGACGATTTGACATCTAGAATTTTCGGAACATTTCTTGTAAAATTTCTTGCTTGCCTGCCTCTCCTAGCGTTTTCGAACATTTTCAAAATGGTATAATTACCCATTTTTAACGGATTTTTACCCTAAAAAAGGCCACCTTGGATTTTTTTTGAGCCTTTTCCTGGCTGAAATTTTCGAAAATGTAAGTTTTGATCCCTATAATTTTCGGACCACTAGACTTTCAGCTAGGAAATCCAAACAGATGAAAAGTTTTTAGGGGATAAAAATATGCCTATATCTACCCTTTAAATACTAAAATACGTTCAACAATGCTATGTTAAGTGGTTTTGAACTATATCGTCGTTGGGTGCCCCTGACTCTAATTTGATATGACGGCGCTGCAATTTAGCGAGTTCACGTTGGACGCGTTGAAGTGAAGCTTCAGTGGTCTTCTCAGGGGCACCCAACGACTGTTTTCTGTAAAATATCTGTTCGGAGAAGCAAATATTGCCTAGAATTTTCTATTACTTGACAATGCAATGTTATCTAACTTCCGAGGCTTTCTTGCCTGCTTTTTCTGTTCATCTTCGAGGGCTTTAACTCGGCTCTTGTAGGTTTCAAATTCGTCTGTTAACTTTAATAGTCTATCAAGCTTCTCATCAATTTCAACGAGACGAGTATTTGTTGACTTGCATTTTGGGCAGTCATGGCTGTCGTCCTCGAAGACATCCTCGTCTGTTTGTGAGCTTCCGTCGCGTGTACTTTTCATTTTCCTTTCTTTGAGCGCTTCGCAGGATATTTTTGGTTTGTTTTTAGGCATTACTGAATAATTATTTTGTGAGAAATGGCGATATTCGGGACCAAGGCGGCGGAGCAGTTTTAACAGAGCGATTGAAACACGTCCGTCATGGTCGGCTTCGACACCAGTCTCCGGAATATAATGAAGTTAGGACCAAAAGAGTGGACACAAGGATAGAAGATCATCAAGCGAAGACAGTGACAACTCTGGAAATGAGCTGCCCTTGGATCCAGAATCGAGAGAAGAAAGACGAGGAGGAGGTGTTGAAGTATGGTCCCCTACGCTGGGAGCGTAAACTACAGCTTTCAAAGGATACAGGATCACACAATATAACATCATAATATGTGTCTTAGGAGGATGGTCTAGTCTATGGAGGGGTCCCTTAGCAATTCAAATTATTAGGAACCAAATGCAAAGAGGCGTTAAAGAGAATGCAGAGACCTATCATCTCGAGTCGTTTACAGAGGGTGTGAATGGGGTTAACCGACTAGCGACAAAGGGCAAAAAATATTACCGACTGCCGACAAAACGCGAAAAAAATTACCGACTACCGACAGGAAAATTATTAACCGACTACCGACATGGACCGACATTATGTATATTTTTTTTAAAAAGAAGAGTATATTGTATTTTTCCTACCTTTCTAGGAAGTAACCCAAGATACCACGTCACAAGTCTTTTTACAAATCAGTACCACAAATCGAGGATATTGAAATCGGCTTGCAGAGCGTATATGCCAAAAATTTCTACAACCCGCCTAGTCCTAAACATTATATGCGACAAATGCTTAAATTAATCCTCAAAGAAAATTCTTTCCCGTTCAGTGGAAAGCTCTACCTCCAAACCCACCGTACCGCGATGGGCACAAAGACAGCAGTTTCCTCTGCCAACATTTTCATGTCATATATTGAAACACAAAAGCTAAGCAGCTAAACCGTCTTTAAACCAGGCATCGTAACTTTCTTTCTTCGAAGAAGCAAACTTGCATGATCCTACTACTAAATTCACCACCGAAATTCACTGAGACAATGTTTTTAGACACAGCCTGAATACAAAGGCACAAGATTAAACGAAAAAGTTATCCTTGATGTAAATACTACGGACACCGTCCAGCACACATTTTGCGGCTTGTCACCCACCGATTTGTCAAAAGAGTTTGAGGAAACTGTTTCAAAATTCATGCAAAAGAACGCTTGATGCATGGTTGATGATGTACAGAGGCTATCAACCCAATTTGAAAGACAAATTGCAATCAGAAATAAATGAAACTCACAGAAACCGAAGTCCGCGCTCCTGAAACAAAACCGAGCAAGGAAGGGAAAGAAATGTTGCCTTTCTTGACACAATAGGGAACTTAAGAACCACGACGAAGTTCACGACGACGACGTCTGTTGACTGGGAAAAGACTGGAACGAGAACGTCAGTTTCGGCAGGAAAAAGGAAACTTAAGATGCAATCGGTCGGTAGGTCGACGACGACGACACTGAATGTAAACACAAATGTAAAACTGTGATGTTCGTTCGCAACAAAGTTTTTCGCAATGGCGTCTTTTAAAACAATGCAAGGTCTAATTTTTAAGCCGTACGTCTAATTTCATTGACGAAGGAGAATTTTTTTGTGTTGTCTGACTTTTTCGAGTGGTAAAACACCTGCTTTCCGCACAAAGATTATTCAACTTTCAACCTGAATGAGATGACCGAGTCCGAGTGTCTGTCAGAGTTTAGATTTGGAAAAAGAGACATTTTGATGTGATAGCTGTTTTCCATATAAAGTTTATTTCCCCTATATTAAAGATATATGATTTGCCTTACCTAAATACGTACAAATAAATTTCTCACTTACGAGTTCGCTCGCTCGGCCTCCACAGCTGTTGTCATTCTTCGAAGTAAAAACAATTCATTATAGTATACTTTTAGTCTTCATAGCCAATAACATCACGGCTTAACTGACAGACGACCAATAACGTCGCGACGTAATTGACCAATCAGATCAATAACCAGAGTATAATAATATCAACTGACGTAATACAGCTCACTTTGACTCTGAAGATGACTACCGCACAGGTTGTCGAAACGTCAGTCACTGTCAACAACAACAGTCCTATTCAGGACCACGTTCACCCGGACGATCAAACTCAACCTACTTTTGAAACGACTCCTGGGTTCAAACCTTTCACAGTACACTTTTAGTCGAATTTTCAATCAACATCGCTTGTTACGAGAAAAAATCAACGATACCTGGATTTACGAGGATAAGAAAAAAACAAAGGACTTCAAAAATCGCTTAAAACAGTGGATTTATGCACCTATCAATGTAAAAGCCGGCGGGGGGGGAAGGCAGGGTATTGGGTGGGGATTTGCTCGTCTTTGTTGGCCCTAGGGTAGGGCATTTGACTGATCTTGCTCTCCCAGGGGAGGGGATATTTGAATCTTTCTTCGCCCGACGTGGAGATATTTGACTGCCGACTTGGGCGAAAAAGACTGCCACGAAACATCTGTTTCCCACTTCCTTGCTTCACGCATGCGCCGTACGGTTTGAAAAGATCAGGAAGTCATGGAGGCCAATGAGAACAAGAGAAGGCTGAGTGAATTTCTCTGTTTTGTCTTCAAATTTCGTTTGTTTTAGCGTGTTTTTGATCAATTGAACCTCTTAAGATACTGTGGAATCAATTTTTTAATTTTTTAATTTTTTAATTTTTTAAATTTTTTTTTTTTAATTTCATTTTTTTTTTTTAACGAAGACTAGTGAGCAGCACAAAGGAAGACTTCTTGTAGTTGTAAGCTTTTTCGTTTATTTCCGACGCGTTTCGTCTCTTACTGAGACTTCTTCAGGGAATGAATACAACTAGCAAAGAACAGCATATATAACACGTTGTGTGCGTAAGTAAAACTTCCGGTGGAAGTGAATAATAACTTAACTATGTTGTAAACGGGCGTTGCAAGAAACGCCTTGATACATATGTTATTGCGTGTTGCTATATTTGTTTGGGGGCCATACGATTAGCGCTAATCGTATGGCCCCCAAACAAATATAGCAACACGCAATAACATATGTATCAAGGCGTTTCTTGCAACGCCCGTTTACAGCATAGTTAAGTTATTATTCACTTCCACCGGAAGTTTTACTTACGCACACAACGTGTTATATATGCTGTTCTTTGCTAGTTGTATTCATTCCCTGAAGAAGTCTCAGTAAGAGACGAAACGCGTCGGAAATAAACGAAAAAGCTTACAACTACAAGAAGTCTTCCTTTGTGCTGCTCACTAGTCTTCGTTAAAAAACTGTTTTGCAAGTACAATTGATTAGTGTATGGCTCATTCGCTGTAATCTGTGTAAACTTACGAAACTGACTCTTTTTGTACCCTTTACTAAGAACGGTATATTTAAACTTACAAAATGTGGACTTTCTCCTAAAGGTTTATGTATTTTACGCAGTGTAACACGGATTATGGTTAAAACGTATATAATTGCAGCTGTCACAGGAACATGTATCTTTGGTGATGCAGCAACGTTTATAGAAGATTGCAGAGTTTTATTTGGAGATATTTTTATTGTGCCTTTCTTGGGTTCTGCCTTGGGATTGACAGCAATGTGCAGCCTAGGGTGGGGAAATTTGGTTGCATTTGACTGGAATGATTTGCCCGTGGGCAGGGAATTTGATTGCAAATTTTCGAAAAAAGTCGAATCTCCACCCTACGCTCTGCCTCCCTCCCCGCCGGCATTACATTGATAGGTGCATTATACCTGCTGAAGCTTGTGGATTGCAGGACGACGTGATTGTACTTTGTTAGGCGTCGTCGACGACACCACGACGACGAAATTTACTGGTCGCGCTTGCGCAGTACACTGTAACTCACTTCTGGTCGTAAAAGAAGCTTTAATGGAAAAGTGGAATCTCGCAGAAAACCAACCGCTACTTTGCTAATTTTTTAAAGAACTACCCCTTATTTGCTGAAAGAAAGGAAAACCATGGCAAAGAACATGCTTGTTAGAGCCAAAATATTAAAGGTCGTTCACGCCGGTATAGATGTGCAACCTGTCACCCTTGCAGTTTTTCACCAAAAATAATTTACGTATCCAAAAGGTTAGACTGGGCGTTTCCCTCTGTGTCCCGTTAACCTCTCTTCATTACTTTTTATGGTGCTCTGTGATCAACAGGGGAACCAAGTTCGCATTTGCAATAAACGCTTTGGTGAAATACACTATCATGTTGCATAATGAAGTTTAAGTTCAATCAAATGATGCATTTTTACAAGTTGTACATGTTTTATAGGGATCAAAGTCTTGAAACTGAAACACATAACAAATATTACTAATTAACATGCATTTTTACATATTAACTGAGATTAACCGACAACCGACAAAGATCGAAATTTTTAACCGACTACCGACAAAGTAACTAAATTTTAACCGACAACCGACAAGTGGACCCCCCATTCAGACCCTCTTTAAACATTACCCGGACTTTTAAAGTTGTTGGAACATAGTACAAACCTCATTTTAATCATGAAAGACGTGTATATACCTTTTTAATCTTATGAACGGGGGTTAAGGAAATCTAGAGACTTGGACATTTAGAATTACTAGTTGTAGATTGTTCTTAAATTTATCGTTTTACCATTTTGTCTATTTATTTATACATACTTCTTCCTGGAGTTATGAAAACTGGGTTAGCAAACATTTTGTAATTTTTCGCAACTTCCTCTGTCTAATAGCTTGACAAATGTTTACTGTGTTGTTTGCTTATGACGGTTTTTTTGCTTGTTTTGTGGCTAGGGATTTGTGTAGAAGTGGATGTAGACAGAATTACTATCTTACCCCCCCCCCCCTTCCCCCCGCCTCTCCCGATTATTTTTTCCCTATCCACATTTCTTTCTTTAACACAAGTGACAGTTATTTGAAATCAGCGCGCGCCTAAAGCTGGTTTCGGTGCCGTTTAGCAGTTTAGTTTTATATTGGTCACCTTGAGAAAAGTTTCCCGAGAGCATCATGTAAAACTCTGAGATTTATGGGACAAAGTTATTACGATTCGCAGAGTCTGCATCGTCCAATATCGTATTATATTCTCGTTTCATTTCAGCTAAACGGATCAATCACCCTGATCCGGGCTGAGACAGAAAGGTACGATATTCTTCGCTTTTCTAAGGTGACCACTAAGTCTTTGGCCTCGGGAACAGGCTCTTCAGAGTCAAATGAATTAGGTGAGAGCAAAATTGCCGGTGAACTCTGACCCGGGCCAAGCTTAGTTTTTTTCTGGTGTGAAAGCAAGGCTAAGGTGATCCGCCGACCGTGTGACTCTACATCCGGGAACTTGAATAAGACGAGCGTAAGAGAAAAGTCCAGAGGTGTTTATCTGGCAATAGGCTGAGTTTTTCCGAGTTATTCGATGATATTTCGCTTATGTTAAACGAGAGAAGATTATGCGTGGTTGTGGATAGTCTTATCAGTGCTGCGAAAGTGTGTGATTGTGTGATTTCCGGATAGTGTTGACAGGTATGTATGTGATCGCGTGGTTGAACTGCGGTTTGGCCAAAATATTCTGTGCCAGCCATTAATATTGTTTCGTCGGTGTTTAGCTTAACTGATTGTACATTGGAGAAGCGACTCTCGACTCAGGAAAATTGGATCTAGGTCTAGTTTTAGCGTGCTCCGATGGAGTTGAACCATAAGCCGATTTTTGCAGATAAGAAAGTGATAATTTGTGCACTACGTTTCATTCAGTTTGTTGTCTATTTCATGCGGAATCCTGATCGAACCGCGAGAAAAGAAGTGTTTTGCGAACTATTTAAGTTGTTATGTAAGCCTTAACCAGGCACTCTTTCGCTGCAGTTCACTCAACTTAAAAATTTCTAGACTGAAATGACACCGGTTTGAAACTTCGCGAAGTCAGTTTACTGAAGAAGTGTTCTAAATTTGCGTCATTTTAAATTTGGACTCGTTGGAATGCTTCTAGGGACCACTAACTTACTGCCCGGCGTCAGATAAAGGCTTTTAATCGGCCTTTGAATGAGTTTTGTTGTTTTAAATTGCCAAGTAGTAGAATGAGTTGATATTTTTGCTAACCCGGTTTTCAAAAATCCAGGTATACTTGTCATTATTATTATCATATATTTTTTCTGAGGCTGTTCCTTAGTGCGCCAGGGTCACGTCCGACGTCCCTGGTGGTTATTGCTACATGTCACCCATACTGTCATAATATTAGTAATATTGAATAATAATAATGATGATAATGATAATTATATAATAATAAACGTAAGATAAAATAGAATATTAACAAGAAAATGTGAAAAGAAAATTGAAAAGGGAGGATTCTCTGTCAAAATTCATGTACGGATATGTCATGAAGCAAGCATGTCCTGCGGCTTTTTTTGACATAAAGGTAAAACGATAAGTCAGGTAAAATTATTTACAACTAAAGATGCAACGTATTTCCAAATATGCACAAGGCACGCGGAGGAATAAACCCATGTCAAATACTATTAATATACATTGTTTCTATCCTCACAAGTTGCTGTTTGGTACAATACGCCTGTCTCTGCAACATAGGCAAGGTCCACAAGTAAAACAGGCGAACAGGTTTCGCAAAGCACTCGAGAATCGTGAACTATAAGCAAAAAGAATTATGGGATTAACTATTGTGCTTAAGGAGGGAAAAATGTAGAAAAACAAACTAACAAAAATCATGCACGAATCTTTAGTAAAACGCGAAGATGTAAATAGCTTTTGGAGTACAGTATGTACGCAAAGTGGAGTCCAGCAGATGAAAAAGGCACTCACAATCCATACAAACACTTTCATGACAGTTTTGTTCTGTTGCGTGTTTCTTATTCGTATTCTTGTGTGTTCCTCTTCTTCAGCCTCTACTGGTCTTGTATGTCTCAAGCATTTCATGATTCTTGAATAGAGGATAATCGTGGAAATAAGTGGAACACAGTAGAATACTGCAAATCCTACCACGTAAAAGATAAATTGCTTCTTCTTGCCCCAAGAAGCGAAACTCCGACAATACGTGTGATGATTTTCTTGAATTTGAATAGACGATGCATATGGTGAAGCTACTGATAGCGCAAACACCCAAGTGAATCACTGGAGAGCTGTTCTGAGTCGCGCTGTGACTAAAATAGACTTAAACGGGAGCACGATAGCTATGTATCTGTCTACAACGATTAGTAACAGGCTTTGAACTGAGACAGCCTGAGACACAGCTCTGAAAAAAAGGCCCAGTTTACAAACAAAGACAGCCGTTGAGCCATCTATCGCAGGTTTGCTGGAACGGACTGCTTCAGTTGCATAGAAGGGCCAATTTGTGGAGGATGACAGAAGATCAGAAATCGCTATGTTGACGATGAAATAGTTCGTGCTTGTCTTTAGGGTTGGGGTTAGTAGAAAAGTTACTATCACCAGGGTGTTGCCGACGAATGCCACAATACTAACAATTGAGATAGTGGATGTAAGTATGGTGGAATCTGAGGAAGAACATTCCGAAAGGTGCTCAAAACAATAAGAACTGGAGTTATTCATGCTTCCTTTCTGGTTTATGACCGTCCGCTGGCCACTGATCAGGATGACGTCCCTCTTAAGTTTGTATGAAACGATCGACCTGTAAACGAAGAAGGTGCTTGATGCGCTTTTGAATCTTCTAATCACCTTGAGTTTAAAACGTGTTTCATGACGAAAGTATTTGATTCAACAAGGAAAAAAAGATGGAAACTCTTGATACCTGATACTTGGAGGGAACTAAATGCTGGATTTATGTGGCTTCTGTCATAATGTACAATACCGCGCTGAAATAATATACAAGCAACATCTAAAAACCTTGCCATTTCTTTTTCCTCACTCTGATTCTACCCAAGATGTTTGTCGAGGCATACTAATGTACAGAATGTTGTGTTACTTACGATGATGCTTGTCTTTTTCATGAGTATCAAAGGAAGTGTTGAACACTTTTAACCTGAGCGTTTTGGGCCGCGGTTTTCTATTTGCACACTCAAGGTAATAGAATAAGATGCTTTTAAGATATACGTCAATGTATATACGACAATATACACGCGTAAGCGAGGCTGGGCCCACGGTTTATCTTCCTTATTCGAGAAGATTAGCAAGTCTATTTACCGTTTGCAGATCACGTCACTGTAAACTGAAGGCAGCACTCATCCTCCTCAACGTCAAGGTTCAGTCAATAAACATCCCCGGCGACTCTTACCGGAGCTGGCGAGTTTAGAGTGCGGGTGGCCACTTCATTGCTTGTTGCGGGTGACGTAATTACAATTCAAAATGAAGAATTGTCAATACTTTTAACTTTTTAATTTAGTGATTTAGTAGTGCAGCTGAACAATCATCTCTTTAGAAATTTTCATACTGATAGGATTTTTAGTTTTTTGGTAGAGCATGTCTGAATTTCCGAAATGCTGTCCCTAATACGCTACTGATACGTGACTTATATTTTAAGAGTTTGTTGTCTACATTTTTTACAGCCTGTAAACGCACAATCATTAATCCCATAATAATGTTGGTCTGTAGCTAACGATTCTCAAGCCCATTGCGCAACGAAAAGTGTTTTTTTTGTTTTGTTTTAATTGTAAACCTTGCCTTTATATATATGCTGCAGAAACACAGACCTGTGGTACCAATAATCCATTTGCGAGGAAGCAATGTTATTTACTAAAGAGTTAGAATATAACATCTACTCGATGCAACTCATCTTCTAGTTAAAAATTGCCGCACAATTATTTAATTTTAGAAAGCAGGACTTTGGAGCGCAATTTCGGTAGATATATATATATTTATTAAAAACTGAATCATTGGATAATGCAATTCTAGCATTTTGATTGGCTTAGCCGTTATGGTATATGAGCTATTATACCATGCTCTCCATATATGGCCGGTCTACGCGTCAGTTTAAAATTGGAAGCTAGCTGAGATTTTTTTTCGCGAACGATAGAACGGCGCCCGAAGCAAATCGTTTTAATTCATTTCTTAGAACACTAGAAATGCAATTTCATCGAAAGAAAAAAGACAAAGACAAACAAAAAAGCCACAGGAGCTTGTTTGAAAGTTTGCCGAAAAACACATGAAAACACACAAGTACCTTGACCAACTACGAAAGAAGACTAGTGTTGTTTCTTCATGATAGCGAAGCCATTCGTCGATCGAGTCACTCGCCGATAGATAACTGCGGCTTGTTTATCCGAAATCAAGAATATAAATCACAAGTAACCAGCTACAAATACAGGCTATGCAGCCATTCACTAGAGCAATCGAGGCGGCAGTATAGCTTCTTTTCTTGTTCAGCAAAACCAGCTTGTGGCTTCAAACAACTTCATAACAAGCGACCGAGGTAATAGTTTTTCTCTGCTGTTCTTACCTTTATAACTGCACCGAAAATCCAAATTCACAGTAATTTCGACGGCTGTCACTTAAAAATTCTTTTCCTTCACATTATCTGCCAGGTTTTTTAGCTGTTCTGCTTTGTGAAATCCTAGAATCCCGATGAGTTTTTGTAAAACTAATGTTCATCGCTACAATATTTTGATTTTTCATTCATGCAGTCCATGCGAGTCCGTTCGCGCGTTGGCAGTTTTGATAGACGTGTGACATGTGAATAACGGAAGTCCCTTGTCTTTTCCGGTTTGTTCTAGTCGGGGAGATTCAACGAGATTTTGTGGGCGTTTTTAATAAAACAATTATTCCACTCGCGCTTGTTGGATATGAGATGATTATAGCCAACTCATATCCAACGCGCCCTCGTGGAATAATTGTTAAATATTTTATTTTTTTTGTTTCCTATATTCTTTCAGCCGGAAAGTGTAAGTTGTATGGCCTTACAAGAACCTTGATGGATGACCCTAAAACAAACACATTAAGATTTCAATATTGACTCGTCAGAAAAGTGATAAGGTAAACTCATTTTTTTCTTGTTGAATACTTTTGGGAAACAGTGAGATATTGATGAAGATATTGTTGACGGTGTTGGTGCTGGAAAAAGAAGAAGAAGAAAAAGAGGAAAAAGAGAAGACGGTTGAAATATAAAGTGGCAAATTTAATATGATAATCTGAAATACTTTTTCTAAGTAAATGTATCAACATGAAGCCGAAACGTTGTAAATTGCATGGTTCAATGTTTGATTAAAACAGCTGTGTAGACTTTGAAGTAAAAGATAATTTAAAAATTGTAAAATAAATTTGTTTGGGGAGAGACGAAGAAATGGGTTTGCTAGTTAAATCTTTAGTAGTATTTTGCTTTGCTGAATGAATGGTGAAAGAACTAATAAATGAAATATTCCACTAATAATTAAAAGAAAGTATTCCTTTGTACCGTGGATTTCTTTGTTTGTATATAGACAAATAGTGTCATTTTTACATTCGAATGCAAACTTCATAACTGTGTTGATTCTTGTTTTTGTAATCAAGGGACTCAATGGCATAGGCTTCGTTTCATTGGAGAAAAGTTTTCTCGGGAAAGGAGGTCACTCTTTCAGCCGAGTCAACTTTATGGAGTGTTTAAATTGGAAAAAAGTTTGACCCCTTTGGCCAAGCAAAGACCGTTCGTGCATGTTCTGATCGTCTCGCCTTGACTGAATTCACCGGCTAGGCGAGCCAACGTGTATAAATGGGGAAAAGTTGGCCCGGCTAGGAGGGTGATCTTACCATAAGAAATGGGTGACTCTGTTTTTCACGTAAATTGGTCGCCAAGTTTTGTAAAGAAATGGGGAAAAGGTTGGCTGTCGAGGGTGTCTTCAGTAGCAGAAGCATGCAGACAAATGTAAGGTCTGTATTAGAAATGAACAAGTTTTAGGTCCAGTTACAAAGATATTTTAAATCTTCTCCAATTCGCCTTTTAGATATTAGGAACAGCACTTTACCCTTAGTTAAAGTGTAAAGGGATAGTAACTTTTGATTTTAATTCATTTACAATAGAGGAAAGTCCTTTGAGATTACATAATATGCTTATGATAAAGTTTTGAAGGCCTCAAAAACCACAGTTGGCAGTTATATTATAACGCCGGTTGTTTGGTTCCGGGGTAAGGTAGAGAGCTTGTCCGTCAACCGCAAAATATTACGAATTTCGGAAGATTGATGAAACCTGTACATCTATTAAAAATAAATAAACCATTTTTATTAACTAACACATTTTGTTTTTCAGTTTGTTCTGCATGTTGGTCTTTTAGTCTATTTAACAGTCTTAACATAGTATAAGAAACTCTGTTCGCGCTAATTAACGCACTTCCACATTTTTTTCTCCGCTAAACTTTGTTAAAGCTCGCACTAAAGAGCTACCCAGAACTAAGAAACAAAGTAAAACTAAACGAAACCAACGAAACAAAAAAGCCTCTAGTAAGCCAACCCCCCCCAAAAAACATTTAATTTAGCACTTAAAGAGCCAGGCCTACATAGGGTCAGTGGGCCTTATATATAGGCCTGCTTATAAGTTCCTCCCCTTCTAGAGGGTCTCAATAAGGTGCTGGCTTTGACAGTTGACGGTTATTTTTTTCCAATTTTGACGGTTGACGGCTAAATTTCAGAGCTTTCGACGGTTTACGGTTATTTAGTGAAAATTTAGTCCAATATATATTAAGTAACTTGATTAACTTGTGTATAACGTAATATTAACTGTTGTGTTCTGGAGGTTGCCTTGGCCTTTCACATAAAATTTGAAGATAGTTTTAAGATATAAAAAAGATGCAAGGTCTTGTGATGTTCGTAGGGAGTGTTTTTGATAACATGGTCCGTGGCTTATTTAGTGAAGTGATTCTTCAGGAGCCGAAAGTCCGTGAAGATCAGGTGAAATAGTGAACAACAATAACAACAACAGTCAATCAATCAATCTTTATTAGCACCCCGGGAAAAAGGGATTCCGAAGTAAATTATACTCTTACAATTAGCAAGATAGAGGGCATAGCCACATGATTAGAAATTATAGCAAATGCTTGTCGCGCTAAGTGGGTGAGGTTTTATTTACCTTGAAACGTTTTGACGGTTAATATTTCTCTGCACTTCTGACGGTTGACGGTAAAAAATAACCTTTTTGACTGATGACGGTTAAATTTTGGTCCGTTTGACATCTGACGGTTAACCCCATTGAGACACTCCTTCTATATAATACGTTCTTAACCCTTTAAACCCTAAGATCAAACTTTAAATTCTACTTTGCTGCCCCTATTAATTTCCTATAGAAGTAGTGGGTAGAAGTTGATAAAATATCAAGCAAATTCATCTTGTGTGATCATGACCTTAATTCTCATGACCACTCCGTTTCACAAAGCATTGGTAATACGAGGAGAAATTTGATGCTGATCACTCTTAGGGCTTAAAGGGTTAATGAACGAACTAGTGTTAATATTTGGGCAAAAAAGCTAAATCTCTATATTGCTCTCTGTTTCCAGCACTTTTTCTACCCACTTTGTGAGCTCAAACATACTAGCATAGACACCATATTTGTGTGGCCTTGCGCATTCGTGGCCCCAAGATACCACGCCGGTTAGATAAAACCGCCCTTGGTACTGGCACGCCAGTGGCCCTCCACTATCGTATTGACATGCGTCAACGCCTCCCTTCGCGTATCCTGCACACAGAGCTCTGGAATGAATGTTTCCATGATAGGACTTGGCATGATTGCAAATGCTTGTCGGAACCAGACGTACTTTGGCTTCTCTCAAAATGTCCGGTTGAGTGCTATTCCACTGGGTGTGACCCCAGCCAGTGACGAAACACTCCTTTCCCCAACGGAACCTTACCCCAGGTCGAAGAAGGCAAATTGGAGACACAAACTCGTCATAGACTGCGGGCTCAGATAGACGGACTAGGGCTGAGATAGATAAAAACATTTAGTGTGCTTGTTATTCGTCTTCTTCAAGCATGGTACATTCCTAAACATCTCCTAATTAGTAAACGAAATTTAATCATCCAACAATCGACTCAATGTTGACTGGTAAAAATGGCACCTGGTTTTCCAGGTTGTAAGTATCGGTACTTTACATCATTGATAAAAAATACGGACAATTTTCTTTGAGCAAAACAATAATATAAAGTAATATTAATAATTATATTGTTAGGGTGGGGGTGGGACACAACAAAAACTCTATCCCCAAACATATTTACAAATGCCCGATACGTGTTTTTCTCAGCAAATATGTGCTTAACCGCGTTGTCGCTGCTAGAAATTCTACCGGCAGAGCGCCCCTTCACAGAGTACCTAAGAAATTCCAGTTCGCCAGAACTTTCGTTTTTCTTCAAACCTGTAACTCCATCTGAAATTTAATTTCAAATTTTATCTATGCCAAACAGCAAATCGCATGGCTTATACTCCTTAAACTCGAGCAAACTCCAATTTTTCCTTTTTGGTGACGACACTAATGTTCTTTATGCTCATAAAGATTTAAAGACAATGGAACTAACAATAAATGCAGAATTACACAACTTGTATAACTGGCTGATTTCAAATAAGCTTTCTCTGAATATTTAAAAAAAGTCAAACTATGTAATTTTTCGTCGATACCAAAAAAACTGAACTATGATCCTAGGTTAATGTTTTTGACAATGAAAGCAATAAAAAGGTTACCCTTGAATGCAAAAACTTTATTAAATATCTTTGACTATTAATCGATGAAAATCTATCTTGGAAGACCCATATTCACTCTGTTGCAAACAAAATAAGTAAACCACTTGGGCTAATTGCGAGATTAAGACATATTGTCCCCACTTGCACCCTCCTAAATATTTATCAGTCACTAATTATACCTTATCCAACCTACGGTCTTATCTCTTGGGGCAACGCGTGTAAAACTTTCCTTGACCAAATTCTTTTCCTTCAAAAACGCGCACTGCGTTTAATATATTTTGCTGAAACAAACGACCACGCAATATATAATATACCTTTTTTTGTGAATGCAACAACTTCTAACTTTACCGGCTCTATATTATGAATCCGTTTTTTACTCTTGTGTATGATGTAAATAAAAACGCTTCTCCGAAGAATATTTTGAAACTCTTCTCTCGAATTTCTATTGTTCATAGTTACAATACACGTGCCTCAACCTCTGAACATTTTTATACTAAAGAATCTCGACTCAATGTCAGACGAAATGCTTTCTCGCTTGTTGGGGTCAAAATTTGGAATGGGATACCTCAAATTCTTAAAGAAAGACCGAAAAAAGCTTTTAAAAGATAGATCACTAAAAGCAATGCTACTTAATATCCTTCAAACTGAAGGGTCCTATATTGATGTGGATACGATTTTTGTGAAAATGAAAAAACAATTCTCTTGTCCTTTATTTTCATTTTATTTTAGTTTCAAAATTTCACACCAATATTGTCCTTGTATTTAAGTAGAATAGTATTTATTTACTGTAAAATATATACACTTATATAACGTGTAATTTCTTTGTATTTGTCTAGTTTGTAGTAAATTATGTAGCCTAGCCGCCTGGAATAGACTCGCTAACTGCAGGACAGTTCCAATGTACTTCAAATTTAAATAAAATAAAGTTGAAGTTGAAATTTGAAAGTTGACAATAAAAATAAGCGAATGTTTAATTGTGACAATACACGGATCGAAACCCCCCAATGACATTACGAGTCTTCACAGCCAATATCATCACAGCTTAACTGACAGACGAACAATAACATCGCGACTTAATTGACCAATCAGGTCAATACAACGAGAGTTAAATACCATCAACTGACGTGAAACGACTCACTTTGACTCTGAAGATGACTACCGCACAGGTACGTTGTTGAAACGTCAGTCACTATCAACAACAACAGTCCTACTCAGGACTACGTTTACCCGGACAATCATATTCAACCTATTTATGATGACTCCAGGGTTCAAACCTTTCACAGTTTTAGAAAGTCTCTGTTGCTTAAAAATAAATCTATCTTACTTATTATGCACAGAAAAGCATATCGATGGCGCCTACACTACGTTGCATTTCTTGTCGAGAAGGGAAAGGAGAACGAGAATGGTGGATAGCATTAATATTATGGCTTTCCACATGAGGAGACACAAAGGGCTTGCACTGTAAGTATCCCGGAAGGCTCCATACAATTCCTTATAATTTTGTTATAAGGAATTGTATGGAGCCTTCCAGGAGACTTTTCTTCATTAGCTTAGGCGCGGTAGATTTTGTCACGTATGATCAGCGCGAGGTGTTTTTCCCGACATCCTTCTGTCAGGAAAATATCATCATATGAAAGCAAACCAGACACGATCGCGTCGGCAGGCCGAAGCCGGCAAAAATAAAAGGCTTTTCTTCTGCCATTTCAGAGGCCAGTTTTGTTTCGATGTGTTCAAAATAAATCAGGTTTGTAGGTTGTAGGTAATAAAATATCGTCTTATTCAGTTCTCAAGGACCTTTAGAAAACGAGATAATTGACTAGAGAAAGAAGCGTGAAAACGCTTTTCTGGAAGAAAATATTTTTTAATTCTCTACTCGCAGCAATTTTGCGAAATCGCGAAGCGCAATATATTCAGTTTCTTCCAAAGCCGTCATGATTAAGCGGTGTAATGCCATCACAACTAAAAATGAATTTAGTTTGTATCGCAAAAGCCGCGAAAAAAGAGATGAAACAAAAAATGGATCGGAAAAATTAATAAAATCCCCAAAAAACCGTCTCGCGGGAGCTTTGTCAAACAAACCGTTGGTTTATTTAACCTAAGCTGGAAAAGGAGACGTCTGCACGCAGAATACATTTCATACTACATGTAGTTGTGATTTCGGGAACGGACCTCGGAAGCCTCATTGCCGTATAATATCTTCTACATTGCAGAAACTACAGCAGAATCGCCCTGCTTGCGTGCTAACTTTCCGTTCCAATTATGACTACACAGTACCAGTGAATTGTTTCGAAATTTAAAGGGGCGAAATTTATTTCCATCAGCGCGTAGTTAGCTAGTTAAGCAATAATAATGCACAGCACTGTAAATAACACGGTTCTAGAATATCTGACGGCTTCGCCTTTTGTTCGTCGCTGCATGCGATTTAATCGCTTGTAACCTAACAGAAAATGCACGAATACAAACAAGCTCGCTGTTCTACAACCCCACACTGAATTTTAAAAGAGAAGTCTTTCTTATAACGGAAGAGTGTTGTAGAACAGCTTGTCTCTGAAGGTGCGGCAATAATTTTTTTAAAGGAAAATTAAAAACCTTAATTTAGATATATGTATTTTCACACAAGGCCTAAATGTAAAGCAGGTTTGTTATTGTTATATCGTTGTTATTTTAGTTTTTATCTGGTTATATTCCTATTCTTGAATGTAAATATACCTAAGGGAAATACCGTGTATTACCTTACCTTACCTCTGTGATGTGTGTAAATTTGTCTTTTGCTATGGTTTTAGACAATACAACTTCTCCTGACTATCAATTATGCGTCAAAACAATGTATCAAGCGCGCGATAAAGAAATTGTCTAAGTGCCACGGTGTAGCACTTTATTACAAAGTTTTAACTGGAAAACTTGTTGCCATCTGATGTACACCTGTATAGTTTATGTTTGTGAGCTCTACCTAAAATAATCACTTGGTTACACTGCACCCATGGGTGTGCCGCCTAAAGTGCAGTCTATGTTTGTTAGCTCTACCTAAAGAATCACTGGGTTACACTGCACTCATGGGTGTGCCACCTAAAGTACAGCCTATGTTTGTTAGCTCTACCTAAAGAATCACTGGGTTACACTGCGCCCATGGGTGTGCCACCTAAAGTGCAGCCTATGTTTGTTAGCTCTGCCTAAAGAATCACTGGGTTACACTGCACCCATGGGTGTGCCACCTAAAGTGTAGCCTATGTTTGTTAGCTCTACCTAAAAAATCACTGGGTTACACTGCACCCATGGGTGTGCCACCTAAAGTGCAGTCTATGTTTGTTAGCTCTGCGTAAAGAATTACTGGGTTACACTGCACCCATGGGTGTGCCACCTAAAGTGCAGCCTATGTTTGTTAGCTCTGCCTAAAGAATCACTGGGTTACACTGCACCCATGGGTGTACCACCTAAAGTGCAGCCTATGTTTGTTAGCTCTACCTAAAGAATCACTGGGTTACACTGCACCCATGGGTGTGCCACCTAAAGTGCAGCCTATGTTTGTTAGCTCTGCTTAAAGAATCACTAGGTTACACTGCACTCATGGGTGTGCCACCTAAAGTGCAGCCTATGTTTGTTAGCTCTACCTAAAGAATCACTGGGTTAGACTGCACCCATGGGTGTGCCACCTAAAGTGCAGCCTATGTTTGTTAGCTCTACCTAAAGAATCACTGGGTTACGCTGCACTCATGGGTGTGCCACCTAAAGTGCAGCCTATGTTTGTTAGCTCTACCTAAAGAATCACTGGGTTACACTGCGCCCATGGGTGTGCCACCTAAAGTGCAGCCTATGTTTGTTAGCTCTGCCTAAAGAATCACTAGGTTACACTGCACCCATGCGTGTGCCACCTAAAGTGCAGTCTATGTTTGTTAGCTCTACCTAAAGAATCACTGGGTTACACTGCACTCATGGGTGTGCCACCTAAAGTACAGCCTATGTTTGTTAGCTCTACCTAAAGAATCACTGGGTTACACTGCGCCCATGGGTGTGCCACCTAAAGTGCAGCCTATGTTTGTTAGCTCTGCCTAAAGAATCACTGGGTTACACTGCACCCATGGGTGTGCCACCTAAAGTGTAGCCTATGTTTGTTAGCTCTACCTAAAAAATCACTGGGTTACACTGCACCCATGGGTGTGCCACCTAAAGTGCAGTCTATGTTTGTTAGCTCTGCGTAAAGAATCACTGGGTTACACTGCACCCATGGGTGTGCCACCTAAAGTGCAGTCTATGTTTGTTAGCTCTGCCTAAAGAATCACTGGGTTACACTGCACCCATGGGTGTACCACCTAAAGTGCAGCCTATGTTTGTTAGCTCTACCTAAAGAATCACTGGGTTACACTGCACCCATGGGTGTGCCACCTAAAGTGCAGCCTATGTTTGTTAGCTCTGCTTAAAGAATCACTAGGTTACACTGCACTCATGAGTGTGGCACCTAAAGTGCAGCCTATGTTTGTTAGCTCTACCTAAAGAATCACTGGGTTAGACTGCACCCATGGGTGTGCCACCTAAAGTGCAGCCTATGTTTGTTAGCTCTACCTAAAGAATCACTGGGTTACGCTGCACTCATGGGTGTGCCACCTAAAGTGCAGCCTATGTTTGTTAGCTCTACCTAAAGAATCACTGGGTTACACTGCGCCCATGGGTGTGCCAGCTAAAGTGCAGCCTATGTTTGTTAGCTCTGCCTAAAGAATCACTAGGTTACACTGCACCCATGCGTGTGCCACCTAAAGTGCAGCCTATGTTTGTTAGCTCTGCCTAAAGAATCACTGGGTTACACTGCACCCATGGGTATGCCACCTAAAGTGCAGTCTATGTTTGTTAGCTCTGCGTAAAGAATCACTGGGTTACACTGCACCCATGGGTGTGCCACCTAAAGTGCAGCCTATGTTTGTTAGCTCTGCCTAAAGAATCACTGGGTTACACTGCACCCATGGGTGTACCACCTAAAGTGCAGCCTATGTTTGTTAGCTCTACCTAAAGAATCACTGGGTTACACTGCACCCATGGGTGTGCCACCTAAAGTGCAGCCTATGTTTGTTAGCTCTGCTTAAAGAATCACTAGGTTACACTGCACTCATGGGTGTGCCACCTAAAGTGCAGCCTATGTTTGTTAGCTCTACCTAAAGAATCACTGGGTTAGACTGCACCCATGGGTGTGCCACCTAAAGTGCAGCCTATGTTTGTTAGCTCTACCTAAAGAATCACTGGGTTACGCTGCACTCATGGGTGTGCCACCTAAAGTGCAGCCTATGTTTGTTAGCTCTACCTAAAGAATCACTGGGTTACACTGCGCCCATGGGTGTGCCACCTAAAGTGCAGCCTATGTTTGTTAGCTCTGCTTAAAGAATCACTAGGTTACACTGCACCCATGGGTGTGCCACCTAAAGTGCAGTCTATGTTTGTTAGCTCTACCTAAAGAATTACTGGGTTACACTGCACCCATGGGTGTGCCACCTAAAGTGCAGCCTATGTTTGTTAGCTCTGCCTAAAGAATCACTGAGTTACACTGCACCCATGGGTGTGCCACCTAAAGTGCAGCCTATGTTTGTTAGCTCTGCTTAAAGAATCACTAGGTTACACTGCACCCATGGGTGTGCCACCTAAAGTGCAGCCTATGTTTGTTAGCTCTACCTAAAGAATCAGTGGGTTACACTGCACCCATGGGTGTGCCACCTAAAGTACAGCCTATGTTTGTTAGCTCTGCCTAAAGAATCACTGGGTTACACTGCACCCATGGGTGTGTCACCTAAAGTGCAGCCTATGTTTGTTAGCTCTACCTAAAGAATCACTGGGTTACACTGCGCTCTGTGACGGACGTTTGCCTCGCGCTCTCTTCAGAGACAAAAAAGCTATAGTCTGTTTGGCCAAAAATCAACCTTTGTTCCCCCTAAAAATTTGACACCATATTAGGGCCCGAAAGACATTAAAAGTTCCTCTGCAATAGAAGAGTGTTTTGCTAGAGGTTAGAAACGTTTGGCTTACATGAGTTTCAATATAAAGATGCAAAAATTTATCAGCATAATTATAGCACACAAAACATTGTCATCAAACTCCTGGCATGTAGCCTGAATAAGCCAAGCAAATATAAATAAAGCATATAACCAGAAATATTCGTCAAATGGTCTCGTTAAGTAAATTATACTTCAATTTGCGAAAGAAATTTATCTCTTGTATCCGTGTTACGCATCGAAAAAGCGAGGAGTCATCGCATGACATTAGGTAACAGAGGTAAAACCCACGGGTTTCACGAATTCCAATTTCACGATTTTTCGCCGAGTAACAAATTTAAAACTTCAATTATTACCTTCCAGTTGTCGGTTCATTTACCTTACATTCGCCAACACTAGTAAACATGGACAAAACGATGAAATCCGGCACTCTTCTTTCAGATGTTGCAACCCTACAGACCATCAAGAAGCTTAAGATCTGCCTCTATGAGGCTCCTGACAATACCATCGGCAAAAGAAATAATTTGCTGTAGATCATTCTCATTTACAGCACCTACAATTTGGAACTCACTGCCAGAACCCATACGTAATCATGATGACGTTTCAAAATTAATAACTTCAATAAACACTTTCTTATTCAAAGAACATTTTAATTAAAGTTCTGTCAGAATAATGTATATAGTGTAAATATTGGGATAAAAATTGTAATTTTTAATCTTTAATTTTAATTTTAATTTTTAAATAAGAATTTTTAACTTGCATTTTTATATATTTGTGCAGTTTATTATTGATGTAATTTTTTTTTTAATCTACAAAATTTTCGGTTCGAAATATTCAGTATTAAAGTGCCACGAGCCTAAGGGTATGGCGCTATAGAAATCCTTATTATTATTATTATTATTATTATTATTATTATTATTATTATTATTATTATTATTATTATTATAAAAAGTTCTCCTGAAGAGTTTTCATTTGAATTGTAACACGTACCAAAGAACTTCGTTCACAAATTTAAAGTTAGATTTGGTAAATTATATTCCTTTTAACTTGGTCTATTTTTGAATTGATTAAACCTGATCTGACTGTATCCAGAAACACCCAGCAGCCTCCATCGTTCAAACCAACCCATATATGAGAACATTACGGCTTCGGTTACAGGAGCATATCCGAGAAAGAAGAAAGGATTTATAGGACGTTTACTCACCTACGTCATAGTCTGGTGGAGTATCAAATATTCCCTCAAGGAACATGGACTTGTATTTTGGACGGAGATAAATTTCTGATACCCATCTGCTCTGCTCAAACGCTTCTTTGTCGACCAGATGATGCTCGCCTAAGACCACTCTTCAGTCGGACGGGTTTGTTGAGGTGTATAAGTCTAAAATAAATATTTCAATCTCATTGAATAGAAATAAAAGAAGATCACCAAAACCGAAACTGAGATTCGTTTCGGACCCAGTTGGTTTGGACAGAAACTTAATAAGCAATATCGAGGGTGTTTTCACACACTATATTTTGCTTTGTTTTATAACGTCCTTCAGTGCTCCGATATTCCGATTAAAATAATAGCTCTAATTACAAGAAAAACTCTTGATCAGACTTAAACTGGGTGTTTGCCAAAATTATTCTTTTAAAAGCACTAAAAAACCCTCATTCTCTCTTGAAAAACCCAAAATCTAACTTCAAACCCAATTTAATCTTTTCCTTCAGGCTCTCTTAGTTTATAAGCCATGATGCATCGTCTCACTGTTAAATCTCGAAGATGGAAAACATTTCAAATTTTATTTGTTTTGGAAAACCACATGCACAGTGTATTGAATTGAGAACTAACTAACAACTTGGATCCGAAATAATCAGTGTTTGTGTCAGCTAACACAACCTTCGAGTCCATTATTATTTCTTCATGACGAGTTATAAATTTAGCTTGTGCCGATGTCTTCCACATTAGGATCTCTTTTTGCGTGGTCCACTCTCCTTCGACTAATTTGTAGTATTTTTGGCAAAGCTAATAAAAAATACATTAGAAAAGCACGTAAACTCGATACTTTTAGATCTCTCTAAAACACTAAAGGTTACGAAGTTTTTAAGTTCTTCGCAATAAGCCGCACTAAAAAAAAAGAGAGAAAGAGAGTAATAGTTTATTATTTTACCATGAAAACAATGACCCGCAGAAACAACCCAGAAAGGAGAGATAAGCGATCCTCTCCAGAACTGTGTTTCATTAAAAAGTAAAGCGACCTGCCATGGCCAAGATCCCTTTTTACTTTCAGTGCCGCCAACAATTCGGCGAAAAATGGATTGTACGCTTTGCCTATCTCCCTTCCTATTCTGCAATCCTACTCCACAAAATGTGTTACCTAGAAAACATAAAGAAAAAGAAATAATTTATCAGTTTTGACACACACCTGGTTATAAATCCTCTTCATTCTTCAAGTTGTAAATTGCTAAGGCGGATTTGTCAGCAGGAGTGATATTAATTGTAAATATATATATTTTATTATCGGTGATGACATCCAGTGTTAGAGTGTATGTGTGAGAAACTGAAGCATACATAAATTAAACCGTTGGGCCAATCTTACGCTGCCTTTTTAAAAAGAAATAAGGTAAAACATATAGTTCTCTTTGTATAATCCTGAAAATATAATAGTACCTCGCAAACTTTGTACCAAAGAGATTTAATTTGAATGGTAACACCATGAAAAGTTAGCATAACAAATCTGATTCTCGCTATTATAAATGGGGTCTAGAAGTGAAAGAGTAAATTAAAACAAAAACGGCGCACGTCAACTTTAAGTGGATTTTTGCCTTCTAGGGTAGCGTTTGGCCCATATGCTCGATCAAATCGTCTCTATAAAAGTAACCCCACTCAGCAAACAAATCTGATAACGTCAAGACATCGTTAAAGAAGGAGGTTGACGTGAGTCCTGCAAAAACCCTTTTGCTTTGATAAGCTCCCCTCTTAATCCATTCTTCAGAGCAATCAATCATGGTTTTAGGGCAATTTTACCCAAATAACCCATCAACCATCAGCCCACCTTTTTTAAATGTTAGTCTACTATACTTCTCTTTTGTTGATTCCTTATACCCTTTACATTCATGTAATAGTAAACTAAGTAACTTTACCCAAGTACAGTCATTGCACCAGTTTGAATTTCCATTCTTGCAACCCCCTTCTAAGACCATTCAACTGCCCCCTAAGGATCCCTGCGGCTTTCGGGAACAAGGTTGACGCAGCAGTAAGAACACTCGCCTGTCACCAGTGCGGATCAAAGGTTCGGCAGACATGATATATGTTGGTTGAATTCGTGATTGGTTCTCTCCACCACTCCGGTTTTCCCCTTTCCTCACCGAAATAATACCTCGAAATTCTAACGCGACCCAGAACGCACGAACACTTTCATATCATTTCTTCACTGACAGTTCCTTAGTTTCTTGTGAGCAAACAAATTACAAAGAAAAAAAAAAATAAAATAAAACATCAGAACAAAGAACAAATTAGAATTTGAGCCAGGTTACTTTTTGAGTCATCAAGTTCATGCTCCATTTTTTTCGTACGTTCAGGCTGTACTGGAAAACGTTCTTTAAGTGTCTCTGTTAGCTAGTTCATCACTACTTTATTGTAAGGATATTTTTCTGATGAATACTACCATATGGAGTATCCCTCTATAATATTCCTTACTCAGTAAACGACTTACCGGATGAAATATTCCCTAAGATGAGATAAAAGAAAACGAGGAAAAGTAGCGCCATCTTGTGTAAGCTTTAAGTCAACTTCCAACCACTTTTCCCTGTGTTACCATTGATACTCTGTTCACCTTAAAGCAATCTGTTCTTCCTTTGTGACTGAAGCTGTTAACTTACGACAACTTCTAATAAACTGCAGTACACAAAACAGCTACAAACGATGTTTGCAGCTGTTTTGTGAAGTGGCGGGATAACCATGCCAGCTTTTATTTTATTTGGAGTGAAAAGTAATTAACAGTCAAGGCTACGGACGCTGAATGATCTTCTAATTTCCATTCAGTTAGGTGTGTAAGCATAAAGGCCACTGCTTCGTTAATTTCCAGGCTACATCTGAGTGGTTTTTAAATTGAAAGTGCTACTTTTTCATTAGGCTTGACGGTTTTCTGTTTACTTCTTCCGTTGAAAGTATCGTTTTGCATATATGAAAGAAAGCGATCTGGCAATTACAATCTGCTCCCTTTTGCGGCAGTTTCCTAAACACTCGTCATTTCTTTAAGACTACTATCATCATAATGTTTTCCGGATCACGAAAAAGTATGATGATCATTATAAATTATTGCAAAAATGAATTAAAGTACAAAAAAAAAAATTGCCATTTCAGTTCTCTATTTTGATGTGATGAACTCTTTCGATTCGACCTCGAGAAAGAGATTAAGTACGGTGAGAACTGATTTTAAACCCCTTGCAGTAGCACTACGCGTCCCGAGAACACGTTAAATCGAGGAATTTGGTGGAAACGTCAATAACTCATGCACACGCCGAGAGAGGGCTCAGTCATATAAATTCTACATTAAAACTTCCGGCATCACTCGAGAATTTTCTAATCAGTGATTTAAAATTAATATGGACAAGAGCCTTTTATGTTCTCCTGATATTCAAGCACTCGTGCTGACGCACAAAATAACCTGAAAACAACGAGAGGATATAAACTCACATGGTGTGAGTATGCCATGACCATTGGTCTTCCAGGGACTCCGCAACAGTTTTGAACTGGCGGTTGGTAACAATTCTCCGCTCTCCACCCCTTTCCTCCCAAGCAATGTCACCTTGACAATGATCAAAACGAAGCCGCTCCAACGTTTATGATTCTCTTAGCCAGAGTTAGCGGTCAGTATTAGATCCCATTGGCCGTAGCCCCTTTCTCCCCTCATGAAATTTACACAAGGTCGAACTGTTTTCTGCTTTTACATCACACTTACATGATATTTCAAGCTGGAAATGTTCATGAAACTGCAAATCTCATCAATTTGAAAGAAAAAACAATTAAAATGATATGAAGAGCGGTAGGATTTGAACCCACCAACCAGAAAACCTAGTATACCACGCTAACCACCAGACCACTGCGGATTTGATAAATGGAGAAGAAATAATTTAAGTACATAGAGCATTAACCCCAACCCCCCAAAAAAGAACCTAACCAGTGCTTATGGCTAATCTGTAAAAGGCAGTGCTTAACCCTAAAACTACGTTGTGTAAATTTCATGAGGTGTGCGAAGAGGCTACGGTCGATGGGATCTAATGATAACCGAGCTTAGCACTGCCAAAAACGTGAAAACCGCTGCCTGAAATTTTCTTCAAGTCTAATAAGCCATATTCTTTACCTCCAAATCCTCAAAATTGTTTAAAATCTATTTCATCTCTAGGCCTACTCTGGGACCTTAACTCGCCGCGAGATTGTGCGAGCTAATGCGAGTTAAGGCGAGTTAAGGCCGGATAAGGAAAAATTGAGCTCGCCTATCAGTTGCGAGTTTGTGCGAGTTAAGGTGAGTTAAGGCGGGTTAAGGGAAAATGATCCATCTTATAATATGCTTTAGTAACATACATATAAAGATGCCTTGGAATCTTTGTATGTCTTATATATATAGTAGGCTCCATGTTGTCCAATTACGAAAAAATTAAACCAAAAATTTCAGATGAGCTCCAAAGTTGAATGAAGCCAAATCTTGTTTAAATTTATTAACTGAAATAATTTTTCCTAATTGGACAAGCTTAAGTATGGATATGCTAGTGATATGGAGTCCTGTTCTTTATTAATTATATAGCATTTAGACTCCAAACTAGACCATTTGGTGGCTGTATCATAATAATAATCAGTGTCATCATAATCATATATTATTTATTAAAGCTATATAATTATTTAGCAGAATTACCAGTAGTGGGGAAAAAAAATGAAAACAAAACAATCATGAATTGATAAAAAAAATGTAGCTGTAGTATAAGCACAGGTAGGATATTTTATTTTAGTATATACTAAAACAGTGGATAGTGTTTTTCGAGCGCTCTGATTGGCTACCCAATCAGTGAATATCCTGCACTATTCACTGATTCACCTCCAGTTCCTCCGAGCGAGCAACGCCAAACTCGCGTAAGTTGCGAGCAAAATGCCTTCCCGGTTTTCTGCCGTAAACAAACAAACAAATTTCACAACTAATCAAGCAAGCTGTTTCCGAAATACACGAAGAAGGTGACGAAGTTCGGATTGGAAGTTTTAACAGGTAAAGCTTTGTCTTTTTGACACTAATTTATCGATAAAACTGGTGAAAACGTTTTTGTTTACAAATGCAAATTAAGTTTAAGTCTTGCTTACTTTATTTAGTTGAGTTGTTCATAAATAAGCTTCAAACTAAATTTAATAATCTTTTTTTATAGAATGATTTTAAATACAGAAAGAATTCACAAATCCTTTTGAAGAAATTTCCCCGCAAGAGCTAAACAAATGCCTTGAAAAGTTTTAATTGTCGGCAAGAATAAAGCGACGGCCGCAGCCGCCCGGTCATTACGCGCCAAAATTGTAATCTTTGGCAACAGTATTTGAGTTAAAAATCATCATTTTTGTGCTCAATGATCTCACTGTTTTAGTATATACTAAAACAATTATTCACCTCAGTGTCGGTGGCTAGTCGTGGATATTTACCTCACTGCTTCGCAGTTCGGTAAATATCCAGGACTAGCCACCTCCACTTCGGTGAATAATTGTTATTTATTTTATTTATTTTGTAAATCAATAACACTATGTTTTAATAGCCAGGTGAGCATAATAGGTATCACATGACATGTCATCAATTGTTATCACTAACTCCAGAATTGAAAAAAAAAATTGCAGTCTGTGTCAATGTTCTTCAAAGAACTAGTATAAAAATCCGGGGAAGCTGACGAATTACAACTCAGCTGAGGAAATTTTTATGCCACAATCAATATTACTGAAATGAAATGAAATTTCTTTCTCCTTGAAAACTACCACTTATCGTTAAGTCCTCCATTTGATCCATTCTCTCCACTTCACTGATGGTTTCCCTTGGAGTCCAGCTCAATTGTTTGTTTTCACTGCCAGAAATGATTGCCTCTTCGTTTCCTCGGATAATCTATTCTAATTTCTTGCAAATGAAGGCTGATGCCTTTTCGCAAAGACAGCAGTTCCCATATTTTAGAAACTCCCTCCTTAAACCTTGGACAATCCTGTGAGAGACACCTTGATTTCTACAAAAGAAAGGAGGATCAAGCTAACTTGATAGTAATCTCTTGATCATTCTTAGCCTAGCAAAACAGCAAAAAATAAATGACCATATTTTCTGTTCAGGCTTACTTATTTTTTACAAAATTTCACAAAGTGTTCATAGTTGTGCAGAGGACTATACCCTATTTAACTTGATTAACAAGAAAACACTCTCTACTATCGGCTTTGTCTTCCAAACTCTTAAGAGTTGTCACTGATGAATCTTTCCTGCCTCGCATTTTTACAAAATGATCACCGGCTCAGGCGTTTTGTGCGTGTTTTCATGTCACGTACGCCACATTGAAGCTTCCAACCTAAAACTTGCCAGTGGACTGGAATCAACAAGGCTTTTATAGAGTTAACGTTGCAAGGGTAAAAGGCTTTAGCTTAGCTTACCTGCATGTGATACATTTTGAAACTTCTCGATTTAACATCAAAAGTTTTGCACGAGTTCTCCTCCTTTTCTTCAGAAGTTTTCCCGTCCATCTTGAAAATTACCCAGAATGCATATCGAGGACAATAGGCTGAGCGTGAGGGCCCTGGGAAGACACGAGTTACCAGTATCTTCTGGGTAATTTCAAACATGGCGAACGAAGTTGGCTATCAATGCAAAATATTGTACCTTTAGCAATCCTTTATTCAGCTAAGGGCTAAATGTAAGAAGTCTTCTGAATCATGCCTGGGTTATGGTTGCCAGTCTGACTACAATGTAGGCCATACAGGATGTCACGTTGAACCAATGTACAGATCTTCTAGTACGAGGTAAATATTTACAAGAATTATTTATAAGAAATATGGACTGCAATCAGTATGTGGACTATTTAAAGGATTCTCGATTCTGGCTACATCCTAGCCTTTCATTGATGATTGTCAGCTGGAGTCCTCATTAAGCTTCATCAGATTATAAGATGATACGTATGCTACTACTCTTAGCTTCATATGTCATAAACAGCTTGCATGCATTATATTTGCAAAGTAATTAAACTTTCCATTACAAGTAGACTTTTTTTGTAAGTCATTAACCAGCTTAAAACTAAAAAATTGATATTTTGGTATTATGTTTTTGTATTTCACTCTAAATTCGAGATTTCTTATTTTAAGCCAAAAATTAGAAACAAATCATAGGAGAATATTTTTTTCTTCAATTGAGAGATTCAAAGCAATCTTGAATTTAGAGTGTTTATTTGTATTGCGTAGAAGTGTAAGACTAAAACTTAAACTATTTTTAAACTTTTTTGTGCATTCACTGTTTGTGCTTTTAGTTAATGTCACTTACTTTGTGGACCAAAACACAAACAGTGAATGTGGGATTTGTTAGTTCCTGTGACCCCATGCCTCTGGAATTTCTACCATGCTCAGCAATGAAGCCTTTTCGTGAGGCAACGAGTTGGTGCATGTTGAGGCTGTTCCTGGTAGTTCCATTGACAGTCCAGTTGTGACTCCAAGGCATGACAATGTTAAGTATGAAAAACCTCATCGAATCTTTAGTGGTGAAATACCCTTACCACAGAGGCTATTGGAAATTCCAGAAGGATGGGATTGGTCAATTACATATTTTTTTAAAGGTAAAAACCCTGTTTTCCTTAAAAATCACTATCTTTTAAACTTTTGAAATTTGTATTGTTTTGCGTCTTCCCTTTATGGATTAATTGTGAAATTACACTGAGAGTAGGATGAGATATTAAAATTGGTATCCACTTGGCAGTGGCGAGATTGGGCGAGTTTGTGCGAGATAATGCGAGTTTAGGCGAGTTAAGGCGAGATAAGGGAATTTGAACATAATCTCAAGTTGCCAGTTAGGGCGAGTTAAGGCGAGTTAAGGTCCCAGAGTAGGCCTATCTCTTTTATCTCTTGCTGATGTAAAAAGTCGAAATTAGTTTTTGCTGTCAATCTTATGACGTCAATATCCCCGCCACAAAAACCGTTTAAATCGGAAATTGAAAAATATACGATAGTTGGGAGTAAAGAGTTCTGTCATCCTGTTAACTTTTATCCATTTTGTTTTGAAGTCACACGACGTACGTCAAAAGTGTGGCCTTAAGGGAGAACCCAAATAAAGGCTGAGTGGGACACCATTCCGTTGTACGTGAACAGGAAAGCATTCAGTTGACTTGTCCTTGTTTCCAGCACTGTTATTTCGAGCTCCACCTTCATTAGAAGCCCTGTAACTACAATCTTGTGGAGGACGCGTGCAGAACATTCAATGCAGGCTTACGCTCAACCGTTTCCGAGCATCGTTCAACCTTTTCTTCTTGCCTGAATTCCTTCAGCGAACAAAAAAGTAAGTTTTGTAACTCTTTCAGTCTAACGATTCCCGAAAACTTTGCTTGGCACAGTTTTAACTAGTCTTATTGTAACTTTCTTTTCGCATTTTGGATTCAAAGGCATATATTTCCATGTCTTAACTAAATTTTAATCCACTATGAGATAGATCCACTTTATGGGTAAATTCTCTCCATAGAATCGTAATTTGAGGTTTGTGCTCTGGACTATTTTTGGGAGCGAGTTCTATTTTTTTCACAAACGGCTGATCGGTCGTGCGAAAGGTAGGCTCTGTTGACAACCGTTCAAATCCGTCCAGAAATCTGGACGAATAAATTAAAAAAACGGCTTTTCGGTTTAGAGTATTATTGCGTGAGTCTTGCGTAGCAGATCAGAGTTGTCGCCCTTTGACGACAGACCTGACGATTAATTCTGCTTGCAAATCGCGTGACGAATTTCCTGCCTGCACGATAGAAAATTGAACAGTTGTCGACAGAGGCTGCTGCACACCAGCTCACACAGCGAAAATTAAGCCTCTGCTTGCAGGGTACAGTTTGGGGGACTACAACGTTTGTAATAACGATGACAGTAATGTCATCAGATGACTTCAGTTGCCACTGCACGGAGTGAGATGTGGCTTTTGCTTCAAGTTGTTGTTACTCCTTCAAAGTTTCCAGTTTTGCTTTTTCACTTAGAGTAATTAAAAAATAAACTGCTGAAGAAAGGAGGGTAGAGATGCGGCACACAAGCTCCTGTCTCACGAAATAAGGCCTACTCTGGGACCTAAAGTCGCCTAAAGTCGCCCAAAGTCGCCTTAAGTCGTCTTAAGTCGCCTTAAGTCGCCTAAAATCGCCTTAAGTCGCCTAAAGTCGCCTTTAGTTTCCTTAAGTCACTAAATCATTCAAATCTTAACGAGGTTCAAATTGTCTTGTAGTTATTACTTTTTTAGTTTTCTATTTCCAGAATGCATGATTTCTCATAAAGTGTATAATAACCCGTGTTCAATAATATTAGCCACAGACCCACCCCACCCCCCACAAAAAAACTCCCACGGTGACTTAAGACCCATTAATTTCTTCTCCAGCCCTCTAATTTATACATTTAATTACTTTACACAATTTACTACACGTAATAATTAGTCGTAAGCAATACAAGAATAATCATTCCTGTATTGTTTATGCAAAAATGACAACATATAGTACACAACTTTATCCAGTCACTTGTACAGGTATTTTATTAATTTCATCCGGGAGGTTTGTCTCATATTTCTCAGTAAAAATATTGTTTAAAAAGGCATTCAAAGGTTCAAGTTCTAGCTAAACTACATTAAACAGTGTGCAAAGAGAGTAGACAGAGTAGTGTCCAGGCAATAGCCCTGGGGTACTGGATTTTATGATTGGGCTAGTGAACTGCGTTTTTAACTTGCCTGGCTGGCAAGTAAAGTTTTTTAGGGAATTCAGATTACAGAAGAACAGTAATCAGTCCCATTCATAAAAAAAATTGGGGTTAGTCAAAATGGCTTTCAGGCTAGTGTATGCTAGGCAAGCTGTAAAGCCGACTTTCTTTGCACCCTGAACAAAATATAGTTAAAACTCTTTTCTACTTCTTTGTGAGAGTCCAACATTGAAAGACATTTCAAGTAACTAAGATCAATACAGGTAGGTTGAAGGGAGAGAAAAAAACAATTATTGCCGCCACAACATTAATCTAAATTTTCTGGTAGTTAATACAAGTCTAAAGGTCAATCGAAAAAAGTGTCCATGTAAATTACCGACCCAGATTTTAAGAGCAACTAATGATAAGTTTTTTCTCTGGCACACAACCTCTGATCTGTATTTACCGTCGAATTATATCCATCTATCATTGACAGAAACACAATCACTCTTATAAACTTGAACACTTAGCTTAGCTTGTACAGTCGTCTCTTTAGGTCTTCCCTTTCAGACAGAAATTCAAGCTTTGTACATCGAAGGTGCGTAATACTGCTCTTTGTTTATGTTGTCGTGATTGCTCCCTGCCAAACGATTTGATGTAATCGATCATTATTGATGAAGAACGTAGAAAAGGGAAATAATACTGTTCTTTCCTCTACGTTATGGCCGCCCAGAAAGTAGTGTGCTTTGATCACGTGACTAACTGGTCTGGAGGCGGGGAGAGGGCGGGACCGAAAAACCATGGAAATTAGCTTGCGGTCGGCATTATATTCTACCCACCAAAACCACATCGATCGAGAGGGACTGAGATTGAATTTTGGACACCTTGTGACATGTTATACCAACGAAAGATGCCTACAATGTTGATGTATTCGCCTCTCGGGGATTCGCCTTTCTTTTGCTTTGAGCTTTATTATATTTGGGAGATCGCGTTCTCGCCAACAAAGGATGAATATAACGAGTATAACTGTATTTCGGCAAATATTGTACATGAAGTTTTAAAACATGTTTCAGATATTTCATGGGGCTACGTGATACACATCTAGCCCCGAACACTGTTGGTGGTTGTTGGTGGTTTTGGTGGATGTCGAAGTCTACATCCACCAAAACCACTCGACCTGTCCAGACCGCACATATGAGCCCTTACCTATAACCATTGTTAAATCTCCAAAGAGGCAAGGGTTTTAATTTTTTTAGGCGCATAGTTACACTTCTGCAAAGTGCTGACGGACTTTTTAAGACCATACTCATAAAGCATAATAATTATTGACACAATGAAAATTTTAATCATGGTTTTTATAAGTTGTTATTGTTTACACATACAAAATATTTTATTTTTTTACTTTTATCCCCGGAAACAAACAAGAAGATCATCAGCGGGAATTTTAAGTTACAAACCCGCGTTCGATAGGAAAATTGCTGAGAACTCATCGCAGAGTTTGAAACGAGATCGACGACCAAGTTTTCCTGCTTCAAAGTGGACAAAGATTTTGGGAACTTTGGTGTGTATCCTTGGGCGCGATCCATTCAACCAAAATTTCCGGAAATTTCGGTCCAAAACTCAATGGATCGGTTCGGTCCAACCGGAAAAGTTTCGAAAAAACGGGTCCCCCTTTTAAGGCGGACCACTTTTCCCGGTCGGACCAATTGGAATTTTGGTTGAATGGATCGCGCCCTAATCTATTACAGCGCTTTTCACAAACATGCGAATTCTGAAGTTCAAAAGCCAACTGACGATTGCGTTTTTCGCTGCCGTCAATCATCTTAAGTCTCTTAACGGACCTCTTAGAAAACAAAACTTTACTTTAACGGGTTCAAGAGGTCAAGGTTTGTGATTTCTGATTGGTGGATTTCGATCCGTTTTGTGTGTTTGTGTGTTTCAAGGTTCGTTGCTTGTGATCGTAATTATGAAACGGCAGCGAAAAACGCAATTGTGAATGTACATTCAGAGGTCTTACAAATTTAGAATTTTGGAAGTCAATATAGTCGATAAAATCCATGCCGGAAAGAATCCTCTTCTTGCAGTGGGGGAGGGGGGGGGGGGGGATATAAAACTCGCTGTAATTGACACCTAGCTACCCTGGTTCCAGAGGTTGTTCTTGATTTTTCTCCGCGTGAGAAAGAACGAGCACTTACCAGCGAGCTTCGCGATTCGTTCTCGCCGCTTTGCTCGTTTCCAACACCTTACTAACATCTCAGTCATTATGCATGAAACTGTACCCCCCCTGATATATTTTCTGCACCCCCACAACTGTAAAATGGACGCAGCCTTTCTCGAGCCTTTCTCTTTCTTTCAGCTCCCAGTACAGAAGTGTAGTACACTCTGCTGGTATAGTAGTAGTAGTAGTAGAATTCCGACTTCGCTAACGCTAGAGCCCTGGTGGTTGAGTGGTTAGAACGTCCGATCTAGTATTCGGATGTTCGGTTGTTCGTGCATATCATCCGTACATTTTACGAGAATCTTCGGTTACGACTTTTAAGTTATTCAAAATTCAATCTCAGTCCCTCTCGATCGATGTGGTTTTGGTGGGTAGAATATAATGCCGACCTTAGCTTGCGACTGCAGTGGAATTCTGGGAGAAGCAAAATGGCGGATAGAATGTTGTACCTCGCGTTTTCGTATAAAGATCTCCTTTTAAATGGAAATTTCTGACATAATAATGGAAACGTTTACACTTGGTACTGCCATCGGTTTAAACATGACGCATAATGCTTCCTTTTGTGCTGAGAGCGTAAACGCTGCCGCGTGGAACAGACCGAGAGAAGTTGGTTGAAGCTAAGCTTAGTTGTTTACGTTTCTGCTGGTGCATAAATGCACTCATGAAATCAACCCGACTGGAAAGTTTCCAGAGAGACCATGGATAAGAGAGTACGGTTCACTAGCGAAGCAAGTATTTGGAAGTGTTTTGTTTGACTGAGACAGGAAAGGAGCAATATATATACGGCGAGAACTACAAACTTTTTGTTTTGAATTCAATTGGAAAAACATCCTCTTAGCCAAGCGTGTGGGGACAAACATTGGCAGAGCAACTGCCAAGACATACAATGGGGATCGTCATTTCCATAATGTGCGATATCGATAAGTGATTTTAGATGTTTGAAATTAATTACTTAAATGTTTGTTGTCAAATTATGAAAAAAAGACACTTCAATATAAAGTTTTTGCTACAAACCAGCTCACAGTATGTTACAGAGATGTATTGAAATACTCTACTTTTATGGTTTTATTTTTTGGAAAAAGAAATGCAGGAACCATTGATTTTTTGTCCCTTATATTATGAAATAATGCATTTAAAGACCAAGAGAAAATGTACCCTTTTGGTTGCTTCTAACTCAGATTTTGTCTCTGCTAATGTAATACTAAACCAACACCCTTGATATTAGCCTGTGCCACAGATGGAACTAAACTCTGGGTTAAGTCCATCTGCAAAACAGTGGCAAAATCCTAGTTCTGGGCCCCCTGTGTGTGTATCAGGATTAGAGAACATACCAGGACTGGACTGTTAAAAATGCCATTGTCCATTTGCCAATCATGTTGAAGGGGAACTCAAAATGCTGGTAATTCATTTAGTGCATCAGGGCCCAGAACAAGGATATTAGAGCTGTTTCACGAATGTTACTAACCACGGTTAGAATACACCTGCAACACAAGCTACCTTTATTTAATGTTCAAAATATTAGGTAGCTGAGATTGTTGAAAATTTGGAAGACTAATGTAGATGTCTTCAAGACTGAATTAACTTATGCTACAACATTGTGTCCCTAGAGAGGTAGTGTTATCAGATTTTGATTTTGCATATATTGTAGTTCATTTTTATTTCAGTTAATTTTTATTTTTCTATCGTTTCTGGGTATGGTTATGTATGCTAATGAATTTAAAACAAAGGGAAACCAAAAATTAACTGAAATTAAAAATTAACTGCAACATATTGACACTAACATGTAACTCACCTAAATGTCACCTTTTTCTCCTTAAGTCGCCTAAAGTCGCCTTAAATCGCCTAAAGTTGCCTTAAATCGCCTTAAGTCGCGCAACATTTTGACCAAATTTTCCTAAAGTCGCCTTAAATCGCCTTAAGTCGCCTAAAATTACGAAGTTTAACTTTACAAAACGTTGTTAAAGCTGGCAATAAGGAACGAAGAATAAGGTTTGTTGTTACTTATTCGTTTCAATCCATTGCATGATTTGTCTAGCTTTACTATCCTACTTTTCGCAGAAAAACGATAATAAAATGAAAAGTAGTAATAATAATAATAATAATAATAATAATAATAATAATAATGATGATAAACGTAAGTTAAAATAAAATAAACAAGAAAATGTGAAAAAGAAAATTGAAAAGGGAGGATTCTGTGTCAAAAGTCTTCTACGGATTTGTGATGAAGCAAACATGTCCTGCGGCCTTTTTTGACATAAAGGCCTGAAACGATGAGAGGTAATTAAAATTATTTACAACTAAAGAGACAACTTATTTTCGCTCAAGGGACGTGGACGAATATCCTCATGTCAAATACTATAACATTGCTTGCATCCTCACAAATTGCTGTTTGGTACAACATGTCTGTCTCTGCAACATAGGCAAGGTCCACAAGTTAAACAGGCGAACAGGTTTCGCAGAGCACTCGAGAATCGTGAACTAGAAGCAAACAGTATTATGGGATTAACTATTGAGATGAAGGAGGGAAAAATGTAGAAAAACAAACTGACAAAAATCATGCATGAATCCTTGGTGAAACGCGATGTAAGTAGCTTTTGGAGTACAACATATAGGGAAAGCGGAGTCCAACAGATGAAAAAGGCACTCACAATCCATACAAACACTTTCAGGACATTTTTGTTGTGTTGCATGTTTCTCATTCTTGTGCGTTCCTCTTCTTCACCCTCTACTGGTCTTGTTCTTCTCAAGCATTTCATGATTCGTGAATAGAGGATAATTGTCGAAATAAGTGGAGCACAGTAGAATATTGCAAATAATCCTACGTAAAGGATAAATTGCTCCTTCTTGCCCCAAAAAGCGAAACTCCGACAAAACGTTTGATGATTTTCTTTAATAATTTGACTTGACGATGCCCATGGTGAAGCTATTGATAGCGCAAACACCCAAGTGAATAGCTGGAGAGCAGCTCTGAGTCGAGCTGTGACTAAAATAGACTTAAACGGAAGCGCGATTGCTATGTATCTGTCTACAACGATTAGTAACAGGCTTTGAATTGAGACAGCCTGAGACACAGTTCTGAAATAAGAGCCCAGTTTACAAACAAAGACAGCCGTTGAGCCGTCTATCGTAGGTTTGCTGTAACGGACTCCTTCAGTTGCATAGAGGGGCCAATTTGTGGAGGATGACAGAAGATCAGAAATCGCCATGTTGACGATGAAATAGTTCGTGCTTGTCTTTAGGGTTGGGCTTAGTAGAAAAGTTACTATCACCAGGGTGTTGCCAACGAATGCCACAATACTAACAATTGAGATAGTGGATGTAAGTATGGTGGAATCTGAGGAAGAACATTCCGAAAGGTGCTCAAAACCATAAGAACTGGAGTTATTCATGCTTCCTTTCTGTTTATCACCGTCTTCTGGCTACTGATCAGGATGACGTCCCTCTTAAGTTTGTATGAAACGATCGACCTGTAAACGAAGAAGGTGCTTGATGAGCTTTTGAATCTTCTAATCACCTTGAGTTTAAAACGTGTTTCATGACGGAAGTATTTGATTCAACAAGGAAAAAAAGGTAACAACTCTTGATACCTGATACTTGGAGGGAAATAAAACAATGCTGGATTTATGCGGCTTCATGTGATAATGTACAATACCGCGCTGAAATAATGTACAAGCAACTACTTTAATCCCTCCACGTATCAGGTATCAATAGTTTCTACTTTCTTTTCCTTGTTGAATCAAATGCTTCTGTCATCCGGTTGAGGGACGTTTGAAACTCAAGGTGATTAGAAGATTCAGAAGCTTATCACTGATAAGCTTCTGAATCTTCTAATCACCTTGAGTTTCAAACGTCTTTCAAGCTTCTGATAAGCTTTTGAATCTTTTTCCCCTCCTTGAGTCAAGGAGGGGAAAACGTAGAAAAACAAACTAACAAAAACCATGAATGAATCTTAAGTAAAACGCGAAGATGTAAATAACTTTTGGAGTACAATTTGTAGGCAAAGTGGCGTCCAACAGATGCAAAGGGCACTCACCGTGAATCCATACAAACCCTTTCTTAACAGTTTTGTTCTGTTGCATGTTTCTCATTCTTGTACATAATATACAAAACCGCGCTTTATTATATACATACTGAGAAATACTCACCAAAAAGCTATATCGCAAATTTTCGTACGCAAATTAGTTCTAGCCAATCAGAGGAGCGAACGATGGTTTTCACACGTGAAAAAAATGATACGTCCAATCAGAATCGCGAACGATGTTTTTTCATGTGTGAGAAAAATGATTCGTCCAATCAGAAGCCACAGAGGTGGGCGAGTTTCGTGCTAAAATTGCCGCCTTTTATTGCAGCTTGCAGCGCCGCTCCGCACACTTTCAACGAGAAAGGTTTTACTCAAAGAGTTTTTCTCGCTAAAAAAGTGAAAAACATTTCGGAAATGGAGGGGAATAGTTTGTTTGTTCTGTCGATAAAGAAAACGGTAGAGAGCCAGCGAAACAACAGCGGAAAGGGATAAACAGAACGAGACGTCAGCTTTTGTTGTGCTTTTTGTCGGAGCTACTTTGCTTTTCATTTAAGCTTAAGCTTATATTGAAACCGGCCATTTTACTTCAGGTGGCTCGACTGGATTTTTTTGGGTTGATACCTACCAACTTTGAGCATTAACTACGTCGGCATGAGTATAGATATGGAAAAAAAATACCACAACTGTATTATATAAAGATGAAAAATTCTTATGATTTGAGTTTTATTGCAATCGGAGTCGCCATGGCAACGTAATGGCGCCACTACGTTTTTCATTTATCTTCGTGTTTCTCTGTTCCAGGAGTTTTTTGAAGAAATCGCTTAAGGGAGTATGTACCTGCTATAATTGCCTCCATTATGGCATAGTTTGAACAAATTCTATGAGAGCGTTTTCGAAATATTTTGAAATGTAGTTTTAAGAATAATAAAAACAGTGAAATAGCATGCTACCTACACAGTTCGCTTATATTGTAAGAAAATGATAAGCTTTGGGAACGAGGCTTCATCTCACAGTGGTTTGATTCCATTGAAAACTGCATACTAAAAAAGAGGGGAATTGCTCTGGGCGATTGCGAGTAAGAAGAATTTTATTAACTTGCATTTAGCTGCTTTTGATACAGTTTTTGGACGTAATTTGGTCCATGCCTAAAAATTTCGCATTTTTCCAAAAACCGCTCGATAACTTTTTTTATAAATTCGATAATCCCGAGATCAATTGTCAAGAAATATTCCCTGCAAGTTTCAAGAACATTGAAAGTAGGGAAGGCTTTTAAATAGGGCCTCAAATATAACCAATTTCCCCCCCAGATTTTGTGTTTACAAGCTAGCGTCCTCATTGTCCTCATTGTTTTCAAGTTTCATATGCACGTGCACAACTGGCAAAAGATATAAATTTGCATCAAAAAGAAATCTCGATTACTTTCCGAAGAAATATGCGGAATATGCTTATAATTGGCTTGTCGTCACAGATAGCAGTGAGAGCCGAAACGGTGAACGTCACGGCTCATCGTGTAGGATGGAATACTTAATTATCTTATTCGGCTAATAACATCACAGAATCTCTCACAAAGAGTTGCTCTGACGTTATAATGTATCATTTATCTCTTTACCCGGTAATTAGCATATCCCGGAGATTTAACCGAGGGTCCTTTTTGATGCAAATTCTATCTTTTTGCTAAATGTGCACGTGTATATGAAACTTGAAAACAATGCCAGTGAATAATGAGGACGCTCACTTGTCAATACAAAATCCGGGGGGAAAATTGGCTATATTTGAGGCCCTATTTAAGAGCCTTCCCTATTTTCAATGTTCTTAAAACTTGCAGGGAATATTTCTTGACAATTGATCTCGGGATTGTCGAATTTATAAAAAAATTTATCGAGCGGTTTTTGGAAAAATGCGAAATTTTTAGGCATGGACCAAATTACGTCCAAAAACTGTATCAAAAGCGGCTAAATGCAAGTTAATAAAATTCTTCTTACTCGCGATCGCCTAGAGCAATTCCCCTCTTTTTTCGTATGCAGTTTTCAATGGAATCAAACCACTGTGAGATGAAACCTCGTTCCCAAAGCTTATCATTTTCTTAAAATATTAGCGAATTGTGTAGGTAGCATGCTATTGCACTATTTTAATATTCTTAAAACTACATTTCAAAATATTTCGAAGACGCTCACATAGAATTTGTTCAAACTTTGCCATAATGGAGGCAATTATAGCAGGTACATACTCCCTTAAGCGATTTCTTCAAAAAACTCCTGGAACAGAGAAACACAAAGATAAATGAAAAACGTAATGGCGTCATTACGTTGCCATGGCGACTCCGATTGGAATAAAACCCAGATCATAAGAAATTTTCATCTTTATATAATACAGTTGTGGTAATCTTTTTTCCATATCTTTACTCATTCCGACGTAGTTAATGCTCAAGATTGGGAGGTATCAACCCCAAAAAATCCAGTCGAGCCACCTTAAATTCACTCATTTTCAATTGTTCATTCAGAAAAAACAGTTAAGATTACTTGTGATTCTTGGATTACCTCATATCCTCACCGTCATTTATGTTTTTAACAAACCTTTTTACTAAAAAGCCGATACTTCGTTTTCGTTGTCATTTTGCGGTGTGTAGCGGCAAATTTTAGCATTTTTGAAAGATTTAAATTAAAAAGGCCGCCAAAATGATGAACGTCTCAGCATGTATAATATACAATAAATATATAATATATTATACCACATGGAAAGTACTGGCGTACGGTATTTACGCACTCGTTGTTTTTGTATCAGAAATCTTACTCGTTCGCTGCGCTCACTCGTTCGATTTCTGATACGTCAACAACTCGTGCGTAAATACCGTACGCCAGTACTTTCCATGAAGTATTCTCTATGTATAATATACAAGCAATATCTAAAAACCTTGCCATTTCTTTTTTTCCGATTCCTTACTGGTTGCAGGTGATGCAATTAAAATAATTTATTTAAAATTAAGAATTATCTATACTTCTATGTTTTTAAGTATGTGACTAGAAGTGCAGCTGAACAATTACCTCTTTAGAAATTTTCATTCTGATAGGGTTTTTACTGAGTTTTTTGGTACAGCATGTCTTAATTTTCGAGTTGCTGTCCCCTTAGGCTATACCGATACGAGACTACATCTTTCACAGCCTTTAACGCACAGTCATTAATCCCATAACCTTGACAATGTTGGTCTCTAGCTTACGATTCTCAAGCCCATTGCGGGACGAAAAATGCTAGTAGTTTGTTGTTTTAATCGTTAACCATGCCTTTGTTGAAGAAACAGACGTTAACCAAAAAGCAATTTGTGAGAAAGCACTTTAATATTTACTAATGCGATAGGATGGAATATCTACTTGATGCAACTCATGTTGGAGAGAGCCTTCTCCTTCTAGTTAAAAAAGGTCGCACAACTAATTAATTTTAGAAAGCACGACTTTGGCGCTCAAATTCGGTAGATACCTTTTTTGTTATTATTTTGATACTTACTACATCCTTTTAGCCGGAAAGTGTAAGTTGTATGCACTTACAAGAACTTTGATGGATGACTCTAAAACAAATACAAATGATTTCAATATTGACTTGTTTTAAAATTGATAACTCGTAAAGTAAATTCAAGTCACGTTTTAAGGCTGGTAATCAATAAACGTCCTTTTTTTAAAGTAGCTTTATATGAAAGAGTTTTGAATTAGAGAAAATAAATCGTGTAGTGACGGATACATTTCAAGTGGCATTTTTGCCAGTTTGATACTCGCTCACTAAAAATGGTGCAACGGTCCGACACCCGTCCAATAGAAATTACATTTCCTCACATTACACAGGGCAAATTTCCCAATCAAGACCAAAAAATTAAAGAGATTGGAGCGAAATGTTGCCTTTAGCAAGCGTCATGAGTATGTATACCTGATAGGTTTTACTGAAGTCACACCTTTAAATCTTATTTGTGTCATAACTTTGGTGAGTTCGTCATTACATAAGAGCATTCGCAACTATTTCGGGTTTACGATCGATATTAGTAGGATTCTCAAGTGGTATTCTCACTTGAACTCCTTCAGAGCATTTTAGTATTGCAGACATAACAGGGTCCTCAATAGATTTTTCGGGATTTACGAGATTTACCTTAAGTTATTTGAAGGCCAGGATTAGGGTTCATATTTGAAGGAGAGATTCTGCATTGAACGCATGCACGAGATCCGAGTGGGATGTCGAAAATAACTATGATCTAGATTACGTGAATGGTCAAAAATTTGGGTCGGGATCAGATGAGGGGATGTTCTATTGGAGACCCTGATGTAACAACACAAAGAATTCTACCAAGAATTGAAATTGCTCAGCTAAAGAAAATTAAATTTCTGTAAAAAGTTTCGCACTTTGTTAAGGAAATATCATATTAGCGACGTGAACTCTTACTAGCATTTCAAAACGGAAATTAGCGTGCACGCAAATTCAATTTCCAAGTGTACTTCGATTATTTTCAACTATATTATTAAAGGATCATTCTCAACAAACAAGTTTAAAGACATTTTAAATGGATTTTTTTGGCTAAGGGTTAAGGCAGTTTCTCGATGAACCTCTGGTGTTGTTTAACTCTAACAAAAGAATATTCAACATTGATTAAAATATAGTTTTAACAGAATAATCGAGTTTTGGGGATTGACTGGTTTTTTTTACGTTTGGTTCAATATTGTGAGTTTTTATAGTTTTATCACACCTTATTGTGAAAGGTTATTTTAGCGGCACTCGGCATAAGGAAGGCCTCCTACGTTTCAGTTACTTTGCGTGTTTTTAATTCTATTTCGTTCTAAAATTACAGAGTCTTAATGAATATTGTTTGCATACACCTGCTTTCTTTAAAGATATATGCAAGTCTGGATATTTGAAAAGCCTGTTTCCCTTGATAACAAAGCGCGAATCCAAGTTTGGAAAATTATAACTAAGTCAGCGTGAGAATTATTGGAAGAAGTGGCCTTGCTACTGACTGAAACGATTGTTTTCGCTAAACATTTTCGTCTTTAAAATGAGTAATGATAGGGTTCGTCTAATCTTAATCAAGTATACAATACGTGCTTCAGGTAACACATACCTTCGTGCTGTTAAAACTCCTTAGGAAACCCTCTTTAATTCAGGGCTAAACATGATTTGTATTATTTGGAATTATCCTCGTGTACCGAGCACAATGTAGAAAAAGGAACAATTTAAAAAAAGCTGTCATCGAATTTCCTTTATGTGCGAAGAGTAGGCCGGTAGAATAGTAATACGTGATACAATTGGACGTCGCGTAAATTGGTCATTCGGGAGTATAAAAGTAATTAAAATGAAACATTATTGACATTTTGGTAACTACAAAATAACAAAGGGAGTATAATATTAGTAATATCATAGGTGACGAATTACTCCTTAATTTTGGCGCAAAATTTCAGCGTTAATTTGTAATTTCACATGTGAAATTACAAAATTGCCATGGCAACCCTTCCGTACGTCTCAGTGTCAATATGGCGACGAAGTTTTAATATGCCGTGAATGAAGATGTCAGGGCACAAAAAGACGCTTTAGAAAACCTGAACACACAAGAGAACGCAAGAGAACATCAAGAAGGTGTATGCAAACAATATTCATTAAGACTCTGTAATTTTAGAACGAAATAGAATTAAAAACACGCAAAGTAACTGAAACGTAGGAGGCCTTCCTTATGCCGAGTGCCGCTAAAATAACCTTTCACAATAAGGTGTGATAAAACTATAAAAAACTCACAATATTGAACCAAAAGTAAAAAAAACCAGTCAATCCCCAAAACTCGATTATTCTGTTAAAACTATATTTTAATCAATGTTGAATATTCTTTTGTTAGAGTTAAACAACACCAGAGGTTCATCGAGAAACTGCCTTAACCCTTAGCCAAAAAAATCCATTTAAAATGTCTTTAAACTTGTTTGTTGAGAATGATCCTTTAATAATATAGTTGAAAATAATCGAAGTACACTTGGAAATTGAATTTGCGTGCACGCTAATTTCCGTTTTGAAATGCTAGTAAGAGTTCATGTCGCTAATATGATATTTCCTTAACCCATTCGCTCCTGGAGATTTTGCCGAAAAACGCGTTTCGAAGCTAGTCGAGTGGTTTTCTGGTTACTGTCGTGCTATAAAGAGCTAAAACTTACCAGAAACCGGTTTACAGGTCGTACACTTCGCGGCCTTGTGATCCAGATGCAAAATATCAGCTTACGAAGTTCGGGCATGCGCAGAAAGCAAAATTTCTTTAGCTGAGCAATTTCAGTTCTTGGTAGAATTCTATGTGTTGTTACATCAGGGTCTCCAATAGAACATCCCCTCATCTGATCCCGACCCAAATTTTTGACCAATCACGTAATCCAGATCATAGTTATTTTCGACATCCCACTCGGATCTCGTGCATGCGTTCAATGCAGAATCTCTCCTTCAAATATGAACCCTAATCCTGGCCTTCAAATAACTAAAGGTAAATCTCGTAAATCCCGAAAAATCTATTGAGGACCCTGTTATGTCTGTAATACTAAAATGCTCTGAAGGAGTTCAAGTGAGAATACCACTTGAGAATTCTACTAATATCGATCGTAAACCCGAAATAGTTGCGAGTGCTCTTATGTAATGACGAATTCACCAAAGTTATGACACAAATAAGATTTAAAGGTGTGACTTCAGTAAAACCTATCAGGTATACATACTCATGACGCTTGCTAAAGGCAACATTTCGCTCCAATCTCTTTAATTTTTTGGTCTTGGTTGGGAAATTTGCCCTGTGTAATGTGAGGAAATGTAATTTCTATTGGACGGGTGTCGGACCGTTGCACCATTTTTAGTGAGCGAGTATCAAACTGGCAAAAATGCCACATGAAATGTATCCGTCACTACACGATTTATTTTCTCTAATTCAAAACTCTTTCATATAAAGCTACTTTAAAAAAAGGACGTTTATGTCCCCTTTCACGAATATGGTAAAATAATACCAACTCCGAGTGCACTTAATGTCAACAACGAAGCTTAGTTTGCTAGAGTGCATAAAAAATAGCAACAAACAGTTGGGATTAAAATTCTGGCCATTCCAGATGGCCGCTTTTATTTACATAACTAAGAAATCCAAGAAATAAGAAACTAAAAGTAATTTATTTAAGCTCTAGCAAAGGTGAGGGCCACGATAAAAGGCCACAGGACGCTGTTTCAGCGGCCGGCCCCACCCGCAGGCTGTTGACTTAGAAATGCAGACTTAGGGTATGATAAACACAGCGCCAGCTTGTGTTTCGGGATATTGACAGCTAAACGCTTGCTTGCGTAAAATTCGTACCTAAACTATGCGTTCTGATATATTTGAGAAAGGCGTTTGATTTCCAGCGACCTAGTAAACGAATTTGAGAGTCAGAAAAACCTTTAGCGGTAGCCCAACTAGCGGCTCCAATACGGAAACTATGAGCTTTGTAAAGAGCACAGTCAAGGTTATTAAACTTAAGGGCAGCTTTAAGCTTCGTGACAAAAAATGTCCTAGTGATAGGCGTCCCGTCGGGCCAGCAAAACAGGGGACCCGGAGCATAACCTCTAAGTGAAACATATTGCAAAAGCAACTGTACAGGACAGCACAAGGACTCAGGATAAATGTAAACAACAAAATTCTGTCCCGGGTCACTGTGTTTGTAGTTAATAAGAGTAAGCTGAAGGGCTTTGACGTTTCCCTTCTTATCCACTAAGCGATCTAACTGAGTTATTCTAATGAGATTAGTGCTCTCACCGGAAGTTGTTGTTATTTCTCCTATTCGCAGAAATGCAAAAAATGCAATGGCACACATAGCTGAGAGCAAATGTATTTGATATGCTGATGAGACTGTGTGTTGGAACGATCCTAATAGCTTGTTTAGGATTGGTAACGTAATCGGCAAACGAATATCTGTAGTGGGAGCTAACTTCCTATAGCCCTTAGGGAGCTGATTTATAATGGCTGCTTTGGTGGGATCATCCACTGCAGCTAATTGATGTACGTAACTAATGGCAGAAACATAAGACGTAACGGACGACGCTGCGTATTTCAAAGAGTACAAATGAGCAATAAACAAAGCTAAAATAGCTGGTTGAATGGGTAGCTTAATAAGCATGTCACCTAAAAATTGCTGGGCCCAAGAGGTAAATAGCGCCCAGGGCCTTTTGTAAGCTTTAACTGAAGCGCTACTGATGCTAGCCTCTAAAAGTGTTTTAGTTATATCGGCCAGTTCTCTGGTAGCAGATGTGGAGGAACAATTGTCGGTTCGGCTGCTGCATACTGGTCGAGGGACTTGAATTTGTCTACCTGTAAACGCGATAATGCGTCAGCGCTTGTGTTAGAAATACCGGGCAGATGAACTGCCTTAAAAAGTATGTTATGCTTCAAACATGACAAAACCAAGGAGCGGACTAAAATCAACAGTTTTTTATCTTTTGTGGTTTTCTTATTGATAACCTCCACAAGCGCTTGGTTATCTGTATGGAATGTGACACACTTATTGGCCAGCCTATTGGCCCATATTTCAACACTAATTACAATCCGAAACATTTCAAGTATGACTATATTAAGCGAGCTCCAACGCTTGGACCAAGCGCCATATAACCAGTTCCTACCAAAAACCGCGCCATAGCCTAATGAGCCTGAAGCATCAGTGTATAGGTGTATCATATCGGATGAAAGCCAAACGAAATCTAAAAAGAACGATTTGCCGTTGAACTGTGTAAGGAATTGCAACCACAAGTGAAGATCGCCTTTTACTGCGCTCGTTAAGCGAATCATATGCATCGGTCGCCTGACGCCTACTGTGAGGTTAATCATTCTTCGGAGAAATGTTCCTCCAGGCACAACTACTGAGCAGGTAAAATTTAACAACCCTATTAGAGATTGCATGTCTTTTAGAGTGACTTTCTTGCGCTTTAGGAAATCTTGTATCATGTTAGTACATTTGTCTATCTTATCCTGAGGAAGCCTCGCTTCCAACTTGCAAGTATCAAGTTCGATACCCGCAAAAGAAAGAACTGTACTAGGACCAACGGTCTTTTCAGGCGCCATGGGAACTCCTAAATCGTCACAAGTTGTTAAGAACGATAAAAGTTTTGTCAAACATGTAACTGTATCACGCTCAATGATGAGAAAATCGTCTAAGATATGTAGAATACCCGGAGTTGACAATTTGTAACGTGCAATCCATTCTAACGCGGAGCTAAATGCCTCAAAAATCTTGCACGAGCTGGAACAGCCCATGGGCAAGCACTTATCATAATAAAAGTGATCTTGCCAAAAAATACCAAGCAAGTCGTAATCATTTGGGTTAACCGGAATCAATCGAAAAGCATTTTTGACATCTGTCTTCGCAAGCGCACAGCCCCTGCCTGTGCGCCTAATAATCCTAATAGCATCGTCGATTGATGCGTAGCGAACTGAAGATGCTTCCGTAGGTATATGAGAATTGACAGATGTGCCATAAGGAAAAGATAAGTGATGAATTAAGCGAAATTCCCCTGGCGCCTTCTTAGGGATTAAACCTAACGGCGATAAACGCAATGAAGAAAAAGGCTTTTCAGAAAAAGGTCCAGCTATTCTACCTAATTTTAATTCCTTGGAAAGTTTTTCATTGACAGCTGAAGGATTTTGAATTGCTGACAGCAAATTATTGCAGAAGGACGTCTCGTGATGTCCGACGTAATCAAGAGAAAACCCTCTTAAGAAACCATCTAGTAGATAGCGCTTCGACGCCGGTGGATAACCGTCTAAATAAAACTCTAATTTACTTATTTTGATTGGTGTTGGTAGCGGCATGTGTCGAGGCGGGGCGTGATGTAGCGGCAGAGGGTTTGGTCCCTCGACATCTAAAAGCCGGATGGGTTGCCCCACATTTGAAACATTCATGTTTGAAGTTACAGCCGAAACATTTTTCGCCTTGATGAAACTTCCAGCAAAAGCCTTTGGGAAAGGGCTGAGACGATTGTTTATTAGCGTTGTTTCCTGGAGAAGCTGGAAATGAACTACGGGTCATGTGGTGCGCCTGCAACCACAATTCCCAGTGTATTTCATGCCAGGGAAAAAGGGATTTTGCCGCAAATAGCGGAAATTCTCATCGTAATAGCGCCAATGCGCATTTTTGGCCGCTAAATCACGCACCGTCGCACTATACTTCATCACGGCCGGTGCCGTTTCTGGAAAACGCACTGTGTAAATAGCAACAAAAATTTGAAATGCAGAGGTCCACTGATCGATTGTAGCTATGCGCTTGGTGTTTTGCACAGGCTCGAGACTAACAGTTGGCGTTGAAGACCCAGGTAAATTTTTTATTGTAAAATTGTATTTGGGGTCCCCGGGCAACGTTGCGAAAAGGCTACCTAAATCGACATATTCGTTTGCCCAGATTTTAGATTGCAGTTTTTCGGATACCCTACTCGCTAAGGGAACGGAAATCAACTTGTGAATAGTACCAGGCCGACTGTTAGCATCGGGACTGCCCGAAATTACAGAATCATTATTTGATTGAAAATTATGGCTCTCACCAGTTAAATCTTGAACAACAGCTGCCACTGACTCCTGTACAGCAGCAGCTGGATCAGCATTCTGCTCTGTGGTTGGAACAGTGTTCGCCGACGGGATAACGCCTGCCTCAGATAAACTTTTTTTTATCACAGCGGCTGACACTGCCTTTGTCAGATCCGGAATGGAGACCGACGACGGGATCAATGAGGTCGTTAGTTCTTGACGATCCACTGCAGTGGTGGAATTGCCCGTGAGGGGTTGCCTTTCGAGTTCAGCTGGATGCGTAGCGTCTGCAAGATGGGGTGTTTGGACAGGGCTGTTGTTTGGAGGGACTCGTCGTGATCGCTTGCGTGCCACAGAAGGGACAGAACGGGTGGAACTAGACCTTTTAGCACCAACGCTGGTGGCTTTGCCTTGTGTAGCGCTTGTTCCTTTACTCAGGCGTTGTTTTCCACGAGTCATCATTCTGGCGGATCCGAGTAGTGCAATAAAAGTAACAGACAAAACCTTTCGAACGACTAAGAAACTGGCCCTGATAAACGAATGTTACAAATGCGAAATAAAGGAGCTAGCGACCATAGGCAAAGAGGGTGGAATGGGATAGCGGACCAAGAAAGTTGATCGCCAGGTCATTCACTTAAACAGAGATAAATGTGGATAATCAGGCAAACAACAAATCGGCAACATGTTTGGCAAACCCAGTAAAATGAGATGCCGCAATGAACATGCTAAAAGTGCCGGAAATAAGGTATATATACCTTAAAACATACCAATATAAACTCAAAAGAGTATACAAAAACAAAGAAAGGTGAATGCCCGTGCGACTTGACGTGTTCGAACCAGTCAGGTCCTCTGAGCTAGGGAAAACAGTTTCTTTAATGCAAACAAAATCGCCCCTCTGTAACTACGATATAAAGCATAATTGCCCCGGTCGTTTAAATGAACGCCATCCCGCAGTAACATGGGAAATGGGGTGGAGGTGGGTTGATTTCTTGAACGTCCGAAGATTGAGCTTGCAAATTGTGAGTGGAATCGAAGTTGTTCACACCTTATAACTCCTCGAGAAAAACGATCATGCGATTGTGTAATTTTACTGAAAACGTGGAGAGTAAAATTACTGCACATGTTGAGTAAATGTACGGAACGAGGACTATAGTAATTTTACTGAACGTGTTCCAGGGATATAAGTGGTCCCTGAGATCTCCTGATTATCTTGTGGTCGATACTTTACATGACTGTACCTTTTACCTATTATATAGTAAGAAGCAAAGGTCAAGAGAATCACCTGTACACGTCGACGAACATTATCAGGTCACAAAAACAACCACCTCAACCCTACATTAAACTGTGTAAATAACTACATATTATTGTGTAGGTGACATAAATTTTTTTATTTGCGAGCAAATAAACTCATTTATTAATTACCAGGCTCAAAACGTGACTTGAATTTACTTTATGAGTTATCAATTTTAAAACAAGTCAATATTGAAATCATTTGTATTTGTTTTAGAGTCATCCATCAAAGTTCTTGTAAGTCCATACAACTTACACTTTCCGGCTAAAAGGATGTAGGAAATATCAAAATAATAACAAAAAAGGTATCTACCGAAATTGAGCGCCAAAGTCGTGCTTTCTAAAATTAATTAGTTGTGCGACCTTTTTTAACTAGAAGGAGAAGGCTCGCTCCAACATGAGTTGCATCAAGTAGATATTCCATCCTATCGCATTAGTAAATATTAAAGTGCTTTCTCACAAATTGCTTTTTGGTTAACGTCTGTTTCTTCAACAAAGGCATGGTTAACGATTAAAACAACAAACTAATAGCATTTTTCGTCGCGCAATGGGCTTGAGAATCGTAAGCTAGAGACCAACATTGTCAAGGTTATGGGATTAATGACTGTGCGTTAAAGGCTGTGAAAAAAGAGCTACACAACGAGCAAGAATACTATAGCCCGACAATATACAGAGCAGGGGCAGCTGAGTGTCAACTATTACTAGTTGTATACAGCTATTTCGAGAAAGGTTGTCGGGAAAAGTGCACGCGACAATCCTGAAAGGAATTGTGGGTGGTTTTGAGTTCTCTTTTTTTCAAAGAAATTTGAAATAATTGGCACGGAAGGCCATGGAAATGTGTTTGCGAGTGCTAGAGGAAAGCAGCAAAATTAGGTTCGATAGCTACAGTCGTCAGGAACAGTGTATTGATCATATCCCATACTACCTTTCGGGATTGTTGCGTGCACATTTTTTCCGACAACCTTTCTCGAAATAGCTGTATAGTGTTATTGTATATTGTTATTGTTATTGTGTTT
>NC_133209.1:25151194-25203694 GCF_958299795.1 Porites lutea | reverse complement strand
GCCTTTTCGTGGAGTAAGATCGTATCTTGACATTTTTCTTTACGTAAAACCTCTTAACGGTAAATTTTACATCTTTAATAAATTTGTTTCCCTAGCTCCTGATAAAATTAGCTTCTTATATATGTTGCTGACCGCTTCCAGTTTTCGTTAAGCCCATAGTCATCTGTTTTTCGAGTTTAACGCTTGGCTTCTTAAGCCACTAATGAGTAAATACGATTAAATTACTTCGAATTTCATGCATTTTAATGACACTTGCAACAAAAACCAAACCCTCAAAAAATTTTATTACCTCTTCCCCGCCCCTACCCTCTCCTCCCCGCTCACTTTTCCATTGAAAGCGATAATTTTGAGTTCACCACGCGCGAGGCCCAATCCAGAAACGCCTTCCAGAACAAAGTGGCTTGCGCGCACTCAGTGAAAAGATATACGATGGTATGATCTGCTGGACAAAAAGGGCAGCGTGGGGAGTCTTCATTCTTCATTTTAAATAATAAGCTCTTAGTGCACAGAATATTGTGAATAATTTTGTAGTGGAACATTTTTATCAGCTAAGGTTTTGTTGACAGAGACATTTAGATTGGTTAAACAGGACCATTACTCCTTTACTGTGAGTTGTACCGTGGCTAGCTACAACTTTCCGACCCCACTCGGCCTCCCATCGTTTTATAGTTTCCGTTAAAGAATAAGTTTCTTGGAGGAAAATAATGTCCGATCGTTGCTGGTGCAACCATCGAAAAACATGTCGTCTTTTTCTAGAACTGTTTAGCCCTCTTACATTCAGTGTCAATAGGTTAAGTGACATATTTATTGCTCAATTATAAAATGAAATAGTTTCTCTTTCACGTGTGGCACAATCCATAGACAAAAGTATAAATTTATATGGCCTGGATCGCTTTCCCCTTAAGGGAAGGGAAGCAAAATTGACTGCGCAAATATTAAGAGGAAACAAAAAAGAAAACAAAAACACGAAACATACGAACAAAAACTCCATGACTTACCTCTGAATTTGAGCGGCGTTGACTGACTGCGCATCGAGCTAATTTGGTTTGTAAAAGCTACTACTGCACTCAATACTACTACACACTACTGGCCCCTAAAATATGGCCGTGAATAATAACATAAATGTTCTGAGCTAATTTATACGTCCATTAAATGTCCGTAGAGAGGGAAAGCAATTGTCTCTGGGATGCGGTAAAGCGTCCCATCCATAATTAGCCTTTCTACCTTGAAAAACGCAGTACGCTTTTCTTGCTTGGCGGCTTTTAATACTGGGTACAGCTTTTTCCTCATTTCTTCTACTTCCTTTGGAAAGTCGTCGGAAATTCCAAGATCGCGGCCTTTAGTAAGGTTTTTGATGAATGATTTAATAAAATCTTTGTCGTGGAAGCTGGAAAGCTTGACAATAATCGGTCGTGGCCGGCTTGGAATTCGTAGTGCCAGAAGATACTCGACGAGCTGATACCCTGTGCACTCTATCGAACTGAATACTTTCCTCGTCCTTTTTAGGGATCTTTAAGTCGGTACGTAAAAATTTCCTCAATAAGTCTTCTGTGTCTTCGTTCGATTCATGCTCGCGTTCTTTTATTCCATAGAATTTCAAATTACCTCTGCGGCTGTGACACTCTTAATTCTATATGACGGCGCTGCAATTCGGCGAGTTCACGTTGGACGCGTTGAAGTGAAGCTTCAGTGGTCTTCTGTTGTTCAGCAATGTTATCTAACTTCCGAGGCTTTCTTGCATGCTTTTCTGTTCATCTTCGAGGGATTTAACTCGGCTCTTGTAGGTTTCAAATTCGTCTTTTAACTTTAACAGTCTTTCAAGCTTCTCATCAATTTCAGCGAGACGAGTATTTGTTGACTTGCATTTTGGGCAGTCATGGCTGTCGTCCTCGAAGACATCCTCGTCTGTTTGTGAGCTTCCTTCGCGTGTACACTTCATTTTTCTTTCTTTGAGAGCTTCGCAGGATATTTTTGGTTTATTTTTAGGCATTACTGAATTATTATTTTGTGAGAAATGGCCATATTCGAGACCAAGGCGGGGCAGTTTTAACAGAGCGATTGAAACACGTCCGTCATGGTCGGCTTCGACACCAGTCTTATGAACGGCGGTTAAGGAAATCTACAGACTTGGACATTTAGCAATACTAGTTGTAGAATGTTCTTAAATTTATCGTTTTACTATTTTGTCTATTTATTTATATATACTTTTATTATTATTATTATTATTATTATTATTATTATTATTATTATTATTATTATAGGGTCACGTTCGACGTCCCTGGTAGTTGTTGCTATATAACACCCATACTGTCATAAAAAAAAAAAAGGTTAAAGGCATGTTTATAGTGGAAGGTGCACTTAGCTAGTCAGCTAATTTACAGGCACTCCACTCAAATATTTAGAAACAAATAATTCAAATACAACATAACAGGATTAAAAACCCCAACTGGCGGAAGGCAACCAGTTGGCTATTTAATGATGATGATAATAATAATAATAATAATAATAATAATAATAATAATAATAATAATAATAATAATAATAATAAAAAGCGTAAGATAAAGTAGAATAAATAAGAAAATGTGAGAAAGAAAATTGAAACGGAAGGATTCTGTGTCAAAATTCATGTACGGATTTGTCATTGATTTGTCCTGCGGCTTTTTTTGACATAAAGGTAGAACGATGAGTCAGGTAAAATCATTAACAACTAAACATACAACTCATTTCCAAATATGCACAAGGCAAGCGGAGGAATAAACCCATGTCCAATACTATTATACATTGCTTGTATCCTCACAAGTTGCTGTTTGGTACAATACGCCTGTCTCTGCAACATAGGCAAGGTCCACAAGTAAAACAGGCGAACAGGTTTCGCAAAGCACTCGAGAATCGTGAACTATACGCAAAAAGAATTATGGGATTAACTATTGTGCTTAAGGAGGGAAAAATGTAGAAAAACAAACTGACAAAAATCATGCACGAATCTTTAGTAAGACGCGAAGATGTAAATAGCTTTTGGAGTACAATATGTACGCAAAGCGGAGTCCAGCAGATGAAAAAGGCACTCACAATCCAGACAAACACTTTCATGACAGTTTTGTTCTGTTGCATGTTTCTCATTCGTATTCTTGTATGTTCCTCTTCTTCAGCCTCTACTGGTCTTGTATGTCTCAAGCATTTCATGATTCTTGAATGGAGGATAATCGTGGAAATAAGTGGAACACAGTAGAATACTGCAAATCCTACCACGTAAAAGATAAATTGCTTCTTCTTGCCCCAAGAAGCGAAACTCCGACAATACGTTTGATAATTTTCTTGAATAATTTGAATAGACGATGCATATGGTGAAGCTATTGATAACGCAAACACCCAAGTGAATAACTGGAGAGCAGTTCTGAGTCTCGCTGTGACTAAAATAGACTTAAACGGGAGTACGATAGCTATGTATCTGTCTACAACGATTAGTAACAGGCTTTGAACTGAGGCAGCCTGAGACACAGCTCTGAAAAAAAGGCCCAGTTTACAAACAAAGACAGCCGTTGAGCCATCTATCGCAGGTTTGCTGGAACGGACTGCTTCAGTTGCATAGAAGGGCCAATTTGTGGAGGATGACAGAAGATCAGAAATCGCCATGTTGACGATGAAATAGTTCGTGCTTGTCTTTAGGGTTGGGCTTAGTAGAAAAGTTAGTATCACCAGGGTGTTTCCGACGAATGCCACAATACTAACAATGGAGATGGTGGATGTAAGTATGGTGGAATCTGAGGAAGAACATTCCGAAAGGTGCTCAAAACCATAAGAACTGGAGTTATTCATGCTTCCTTTCTGGTTTATGACCGTCCGCTGGCCACTGATCAGGATGACGTCCCTCTTAAGTTTGTATGAAACGATCGACCTGTAAACGAAGAAGGTGGTTGATGAGCTTTTGAATCTTCTAATCACCTTGAGTTTAAAACGTGTTTCATGACGGAAGTATTTGATTCAACAAGGAAAAAAAGGTGGAAACTCTTGATACCTGATACTTGGAGGGAACTAAATGCTGGATTTATGTGGCTCTGTCATAATGTACAATACCGCGCTGAAATAATATACAAGCAACATCTAAAAACCTTGCCATTTCTTTTTACTCACTCTGATTCTACCCAAGATGTTTGTCGAAGCATACTAATGTACAGAATGTTGTGTTACTTACGATGATGCTTGTCTTTTTCATGAGTATCAAAGGAAGTGTTGAACACTTTTAACCTGAGCGTTTTGGGCCGCGGTTTTCTATTTGCACACTCAAGGTAATAAAATAAGATGCTTTTAAGATATACGTCAATGTATATACGACAATATACACGCGTAAGTGAGGCTGGGCCCACGGTTTATCTTCCTTATTCGAGAAGATTAGCAAGTCTATTTACCGTTTGCAGATCACGTCACTGCTGTAAACTGAAGGCAGCACTCATCCTCCTCAACGTCAAGGTTCAGTCAATAAAGATCCCCGACGACTCTTACCGGAGCTGGCGAGTTTAGAGTGCGGGTGGCCACTTCATTGCTTGTTGCGGGTGACGTAATTACAATTCAAAATGAAGAATTGTCAATACTTTTAACTTTTTAATTTAGTGATTTAGTAGTGCAGCTGAACAATCATCTCTTTAGAAATTTTCATACTGATAGGATTTTTAGTTTTTTGGTAGAGCATGTCTGAATTTCCGAAATGCTGTCCCTAATACGCTACTGATACGTGACTTATATTTTAAGAGTTTGTTGCCTACATTTTTCACAGCCTGTAAACACACAATCATTAATCCCATAATAATGTTGGTCTGTAGCTAACGATTCTCAAGCCCATTGCGCAACGAAAAGTGTTTTTATTTTGTTGTTTTAATTGTAAACCTTGCCTTTATATATATGCTGCAGAAACACAGACCTGTGGTACCAATAATGCATTTACGAGGAAGCAATGTTATTTACTAAAGAGTTAGAATATAAAATCTACTCGATGCAACTCATCTTCTAGTTAAAAATTGCCGCACAATTATTTAATTTTAGAAAGCAGGACTTTGGAGCGCAATTTCGGTAGATATATGTATTTATTAAAAACTGAATCATTGGATAATGCAATTCTAGTATTTTGATTGGCTTAGCCGTTATGGTATATGAGCTATTATACCATGCTCTCCATATATGGTCGGTGTACGCGTCAGTTTAAAATTGGAAGCTAGCTAAATTTTTTTTCGCGAAGGAAAGAACGGCGCCCGAAGCAAATCGTTTTAATTCATTTCTTAGAATACTAGAAATGCAATTTCATCGAAAGAAAAAAGACAAAAACAAACAAAACAGCCACAAGAGCTTGTTTGAAAGTTTGCCGAAAAACACATGAAAACACATGGAACAAAAGTACCTTGACCAGCTACGAAAGAAGACTAGTGTTGTTTCTTCATGATCGCGAAGCCTTTCGCCGATCGAGTCACTCGCCGATAGATAACTGCGGCTTGTTTATCCGACATCAAGAATATAAATCACAAGTAACCAGCTACAAATACAGGCTATGCAGCCATTCACTAGAGCAATCGAGGCGGCAATATAGCTTCTTTTCTTGTTAAGCAAAACCAGCTTGTGGCTTCAAACAACTTCATAACAAGCGACCGAGGTAATAGTTTTTCTTCGCTGTTCTTACCTTTATAACTGCAGCGAAAATCGGGTCATCCATCAAGGTTCTTGTAAGGCCATACAACTTACACTTTCTGGCTGAAAGGATATAGGAAACAAAAATAATAAAATATTTAACAATTATTCCACTCGCGCTTGTTGGATATGAGATGATTATAGCCAACTTGGCGCTACGCGCCTCGTTGGCTATCTATCATCATCTCATATCCAACGCGCCCTCGTGGAATAATTGTTAAATATTTTATTTTTTTTGTTTCCTATATCCTTTCAGCCGGAAAGTGTAAGTTGTATGGCCTTACAAGAACCTTGATGGATGACCCTAAAACAAACACATTAAGATTTCAATATTGACTCGTCATAAAAGTGATAAGGTACACCGTTAATTCAAGTCACGTTTTAAGCCTGGTTATTAACTTCCTTAATTCAAGCTGCTTTTTAAAAAGGAGTTTTGAATCAGAAAAAAAAAAATCGTTATATGACGGGTACATTTCAAGTGCCATTTTTGCCAGTTTGATACTCGCTCTTTAGGAATGGTGCAATGACAACATTTCCTCACATTACACAGGGCAAACTTCCCAGTCAAGACCTGTAAATTAAGTGAATAAATCAATGACATTAGAGCAAAATAATGCCTTTAGCAAGCGTCATGGTTATGTATGCCTAGTAGGTTTTACTGTCAGTAGTCACACCTTTAAATCTTATTTGTGTCATAAAAGACTGGTGAGTTCGCCATTACATTTAATTTAGTACGAGCATTCGAAACTATTGCCGGCTTTTCGATCGATATTAGTCGGATTCTCCACTTGGTATTCTAACTTAAACTCCTTCAGAGCATGGTATTGCAGATGTAATAGGGTCCTCAATAGAGTTTTCGGGATTTTCGACATTTACCAAATTTGAAGGCCAGGATCGGGGTTCATATTTCAGGGGCTCCCAACGACAGTTTCATCTTAAATACGTTCACTTGGGAAAAATTTTTGGGCTCAGTATCCAGAGTACTTTTTGACATCTAGAAATGCATTCTAAGCGGAACTATAATATTTGTATCTGTTCGGTCAGCCGTAGGGGAACGCGAGTCTTTTCGAAATTACCAGGGATTCAGCATTTATTTTCCCGAAAATTTTAGATGCAATTTAACGTATTACGAAGAAGATAATTTTTCTAACTCCTGTCTATCACATTTTTGAATCCGAAAAATTTTAGGTTTTCTTTTTTCCAAGAAAAGTAACCTAGCCTGAGGAGTGAAATGTGTAAAATTAGAAACTTCAGAAAATCATAGGGGATTTATTAGATGAGCTTCGAAATTTTACATGAATAGAACGGTCATCTAGAAATGTTTAGCCGTCCTCAAATAATAGAAAATTCTAGGCAATACTTGCGTCTCCGAACAGATATTTTACAGAAAACAGTGATTGGGTGCCTCTGGTATTAGAACAGGAGACTATGCATTTAACGCATGCACGAAATCTGAGTGGGATGTCGAAAATGACTATCGGGATTACGGGTTTAGACGACGAATTTGGGTCGGGATTACGGGATTAAAGAGACCCTACTGGGGACCCTGATGTAACAACTTCAGAATTAAAATTGCTCAGGTAAATAAAAATTCAGTTAATGTAAAAAGTTTCCCACTTTGGTAACGAAATATGGCTCCTGCCACTTGCTGAACTCTGGCATTTGCAAAAGGAACATTTATTAGAGCGTTGGCACCCAAACTCAATCTCCAAGTGTGCTTCGATTATTTTCAGTTGTATTATTAAAGGATTATTCTCAACAAACAAGCTTAAAGACATTTTAAGAGGGTTTTCGCTAAGGTTTAAGGCATTTTCTCGATGAGCCTTCGGTGTTGTTTAATTCTAACAAACGAATATTCAATATTGATTAAAATGTAATTCAGTTTTTATAGAATAATCCAGTTTGGGGGGTGACTGTTTTTTAATGTTGGGAGTTTTATGGTTTTTTATTATACCCTATATATTGTGAAAGGTTATTGTGCACTCGGTATAAGCAAGGCCCTCTAAGTTTTAGCTACTTCGCGTGTTTTTAATTCTATTACGCTCTCAAATTACAGAGGCTCAATGAATATTGTTTACATACACCTGCTTTCTCTAAAGATAATAATATTAATAATAGTAGGTTTTTATGGCGCATTTAAAGAATTCTCAAAGCCCTTACAATAGTAAATAAAGTCTAAATTAAACTATATATTGTAATTATTCCTAAAAAGAAAAGTTTTCAAACGTTGCTTAAAAGTAGAAACAGATTCAAGTTTTTGATGCATAATATGAAAATGAGCGGTGTACATTAGCCACGGTAACTAATGTACAACCTGATAATTTTTTCATGACCAAAAAGGGGACATGAAGTCATCAGTCACGTTATCAAAGCGTTTTAATGTTTTAGTGCCTTTATAAAGTACCTTATTTGTCATAAATTGGCACGTTTTTGCTGTTTTTCTCAACAATTCTTTACACTGTATTGTCTCTGAGTAATTATTATTCCATTTTCAGAGCAGAACCAAACGAAATCTGAACCAGAAGTTTAAAAGTTGAGTATTAAAAAATTGACCGATATTGCAAGTTAAAATCGAAAAGGAGACCTACTCTTGAGACTTTTGTGAAATACTTTTTCAACTTGAATGTTTGTTTGCCGAAATAAATAGATAAAAAAAAAACAAAATAAATAAAAAGAGCGATTAATTTCCATCTATCCATTTCAATAAAAGGAAATGGAATCACTTCTCACTATAGCGGACAATCTCGAACCGTGACTTCGTTGAATAAATATGAGGCACCGAAGAAAGACGAAAAAGCTAACCCTTTTTGATCAAATTATTTTAAGGTTTAAACTCGAAACTTTATATGGCGTAAAATAATTATAATTCACTTTTACCAGTATCACTTGTAATAATGATAATAATAATAATAATAGTAATAATAATAATAATAATAATAATAATAATAATAATAATAACAATCATCATCATAATAATCAATAATAATCATAAAAAAAATAATCATAATGTCTTTGCGTAGGTTTTACGGAGTATAAGAATTTAATAATATTCTGAATTGTCTTTTTTAAGTAGAGAGATTCATATCATTATGTATATTAAGATTGTACTAGGTTTCGTACCGAACTTTTTTTACTTCTAAGTATAGCTTCTCAAGTGGTGTAGGTTACGTTATGCGCCCTCTACTACTCAAAATGTGGACAGCATTCCAAAGTTTTAAACTGCGAGATGATAATAATAATAATAATAATAATAATAATAATAATAATAATAATAATAATAATAATAATAATAATAGTATGATAATAATAATAATAATAATAATAATAATAATACGCAGCTGGTTCGGGAGTTTGAAGAGCACACCCCTCAATCAAACGCCACCAGTCGTTGGTAAAGGGGGCTCAAGTTATGCAAATGAGATGAGGATCTCCCAAAACCTTACTCATCCCCAGCCCTTGTGGAAGGACAGGAGCGGGATTGATGTTTCGGGTGAAAAGGGGGTCAATATAAGATCCGATACGAGAAATGGCAAGGAATTAAGGCTACTCACGGCCAGAGAAGAAGACCAAAGGTTAGATAGAAAGGCGTGTTTTGCGTGGTTATGGGAGTGGTCTGAGTGCCCTTCTTACATGGTAGCAGGAGTGTATGAACTCTACGAGCAGTTTCTACCGACTAAGCTCTACACTTGCAAAAAGAAAACCACCACTTCGCCTGTTGATGTGATGTGTTCGTTATAAGGGAAGTACACAGGAAGCAAATACCTAGAAAGGCTTAACTCAGCCTTGAAGGTGTTATTTTTTGAGCTTCTACGAGATCTAAAGCTAATTGACAGTGTTCCATCTTGGTATTCCCCAGTGCAGTCAAAAAGCACTCTACGAGAGCGAGGAAGTGCAGGCCTACTGGCATATTCCCGTGTTTGTGGAATATAATAAAGTAAGGGCCAAAAGAATGCACGCAAGGATAGTAGATCATCAAGCGAAGACAGTGACAACTCTGGAAATGAGCTGCCCTTGGATCCAGAATCGAGAGAAGAAAGACGAGGAGAAGGTGTTGAAGCATGGTCCCCTATACAAGATGACACAATATAACATCATAATATATATTTTGGGAGGATGGTCTAGTTCTGTGGAGGGGTCCCTTAGCCAATTATTAGGAAACAAGTGCAAAGAGGCGTTAAAGAGAATGCGGAGACCTATCATCTCGAGTAGTTTAAACATTGCTTGGACTTTTAAAGTTGTTGGAACATAGTACAAACCTCATTTTAATCATGAAAGACATGTATATACCTTTTTAATCTTATGAACGGGGGTTAAGGAAATCTAGAGACTTGGACATTTAGCATTACTAGTTGTAGAATGTTCTTAAATTTATCGTTTTACCATTTTGTCTGTTTATTTATATGTACTTGTAATTATTATTATTATTATTATTATCATTATCATTATCATTACATATTTTTTCTGAGGCTGTTCCTTAGTGCCCCAGGGTCACGTCCGACGCCCCTTGTGGTTGTTGCTATATGACACCCATACTGTCATAATATTAATAATATTAAACAATAATAATGATGATGATAATAATAATAATAATAATAATAATAATAATAATAACAATAATAATAATAATAAACGTAAGATAAAATGGTATAAACAAGAAAATGTGAAAAAGAAAATTGAGAAGGGAGGATTCTGTGTTAAAATTCATGTACGGATTTGTCATGAAGCAAGCATGTCCTGCGGCTTTTTTTGACATAAAGGTAAAACAATGAGTCAGGTAAAATCGTTTACAACTAAACATACAACTTATTTCCAAATATGCACCAGGCACGCGGGGGAATAAACCCATGTCAAATACTATTACATTGCTTGTATCCTCGCAAGTTGCTGTTCGTTTGGTACATTACGTCTGTCTCTACAACATAGGCAAGGTCCACAAGTAAAACAGGCGAACAGGTTTCTCAAAGCAGTCGAGAATCGTGAACTATAAGTAAAAAGTATTATGGGATTAACTATTGTGCTTAAGGAGGGAAAATGTAGAAAAACAAACTAACAAAAATCATGCATGAATCTTGAGTGAAACGCGAAGATGGAAATAGCTTTTGGAGTACAATTTCTACGCAAAGTGGCGTCCAGCAGATGAAAAAGGCACTCACAATCCATACAAACACTTTCATGACAGTTTTGTTCTGTTGCATGTTTCTCATTCTTGTGCGTTCCTCTTCTTCAGCCTCTACTGGTCTTGTTTGTCTCAAGCATTTCATGATTCGTGAATAGAGGATAATTGTCGAAATAAGTGGAGCACAGTAGAATATTGCGAATCCTCCTACGTAAAGGATAAATTGCTCCTTCTTGCCCCAAAAAGCGAAACTCCGACAAAACGTTTGATGATTTTCTAGAATAATTTGACTTGATGATGCATATGGTGAAGCTATTGATAGCGCAAACACCCAAGTGAATAACTGGAGAGCAGCTCTGAGTCGGGCTGTGACTAAAATAGACTTAAACGGGAGCACGATAGCTATGTATCTGTCTACAACGATTAGTAACAGGCTTTGAACTGAGACAGCCTGAGACACAGCTCTGAAATAAAGGCCCAGTTTACAAACAAAGACAGCCGTTGAGCCGTCTATCGCAGGTTTGCTGTATTGGACTCCTTCAGTTGCATAGAGGGGCCAATTTGTGGAGGATGATAGAAGATCAGAAATAGCCATGTTGACTATGAAATAGTTCGTGCTTGTCTTTAGGGCGGGGCTTAGTAGAAAAGTTAGTATTACCAGGGTGTTGCCGACGAATGCCACAATACTAACAATTGAAATAGTAGATGTAAGTATGGTGGAATCTAAGGAAGAACATTCCGAAAGGTGCTCAAAACCATAAGAACTGGAGTTATTCATGCTTCCTTTCTGGTTTATGACCGTCCGCTGGCCACTGATCAGGATGACGTCCCTCTTAAGTTTGTATGAAACGATCGACCTGTAAACGAAGAAGGTGCTTGATGAGCTTTCGAATCTTCTAATCACCTTGAATCAAAACGTGTTTCATGATGGAAGTATTCATTCAACAAGGAAAAAAAAGGTAACAACTCTTGATACCTGATACTTGGAGGGAAATAAAACAATGCTGGATTTATGCGACTTCATGTGATAATGTGCAATACCGCGCTGAAATAATGTACAAGCAACTACTTTAATCCCTTCACGTATCAGGTATCAATAGTTTCTACTTTCTTTTCCTTGTTGAATCAAATGCTTCTGTCATCCGGTTGAGGGACGTTTGAAACTCAAGGTGATTAGAAGATTCAGAAGCTTATCAGTGATAAGCTTCTGAATCTTCTAATCACCTTGAGTTTCAAACGTCCTTCAAGCTTCTGATAAGCTTTTGAATCTTTTTGCCCTCCTGGAGTTAAGGAGGGGAAAACGTAGAAAAACAAACTAACAAAAACCATGCATGAATCTTTAGTAAAACGCGAAGATGTAAATAACTTTTGGAGTACAATTTGTAGGCAAAGTGGCGTCCAACAGATGCAAAGGGCACTCACCGTGAATCCATACAAACACTTTCTTAACAGTTTTGTTCTGTTGCATGTTTCTCATTCTTGTACATAATATACAAAACCGCTCTTTATTATATACATACTGAGAAATACTCACCAAAAAGCTATGTCGCAAATTTTCGTACGCAAATTAGTTCTAGCCAATCAGAGGAGCGAACGATGGTTTTCACACGTGAAAAAAATGATACGTCCAATCAGAATCGCGAACGATGTTTTTTCATGTGTGAGAAAAATGATACGTCCAATCAGAAGCCACAGAGGTGGGCGAGTTTCGTGCCAAAATTGCCGCCTTTTATTGCAGCTTGCAGCGCCGCTTCGCACACTTTCAACGAGAAAGGTTTTACTCAAAGAGTTTTTCTCGCTAAAAAAGTGAAAAACATTTCGGAGATGGAGGGGAATGGTTTGTTTGTTTCACTGTCGATAAAGAAAACGGTAGAGAGCCAGCGAAACAACAGCGGAAAGGGATAAACAGAACGAGACGTAAGCTTTTATTGTGCTTTTTGTCGGAGCTACTTTGCCTTTCATTTAAGCTTAAGCTTATATTGAAACCGGCCATTTTACTTAAATTCACTCATTTTCAATTGTACATTCAGAACAAACAGTTAAGATTACTTGTGGTTCTTGGATTACCTCATATCCTCACCGTCATTTATGTTTTTAACAAACCTTTTTACTAAAAAGCCGATACTTCGTTTTCGTTGTCATTTTGCGGTGTGTAGCGGCAAATTTTAGCATTTTTGAAAGATTTAAATTAGAAAAGCCGCCAAAATGATGAACGTCTCAGCATGTATAATATACAATAAATATATAATATATAATACCACATGGAAAGTGCCTTGTACGGTATTTACGCACTCGTTGTTTTTGTATCAGAAATCTTACTCGTTCGCTGCGCTCACTCGTTCAATTTCTGATACGTCAGCAACTCCTGCGTAAATACCGTACGCCAGTACTTTCCATGAAGTATTCTCTATGTATAATATAAAAGCAATATCTAAAAACCTTGCCATTTCTTTTTTTCCGATTCCTTACTGGTTGCAAGTGATGCAATTACAATAATTTATTTAAAATTAAGAATTATCTATTCTTCTATGTTTTTAAGTATGTTACTAGAAGTGCAGCTGAACAATTACCTCTTTAGAAATTTTCATTCTGATAGGGTTTTTACTGAGTTTTTTGGTACAGCGTGTCTTAATTTTCGAGTTGCTGTCCCCTTAGGCTATACTGATATGACCAGGGTTGCAATGACATCGGAGTTGTCATAGCAACGAAATGACGCTATTACCTATTTTACTTACAGAAGTATTTCTCGGCACTGGGAACTGTTCTTCCAAAATCATTCACGGGAGCTTTTTCCTCCAATAGCCGCCTCGATTTTCGTGAAGTTTAAGCGAAATCTGTAAGAGCGTTATCGAGATATTTTGGGAGAAAGATTTTGTGGTTAGAAATACGGTAAAAAATGGATAATCTTGATGTTCGGCTGTTATCTGTAGAAAATGGAGCGCTTTTGACATGCAATTTCACCTCATAGTAGTGTCAATCTTTTTAAAAACGTGTGTGAAAGACCGTGGAGATAGCTCCAGCCGATTGCTAGAAAGAAGGATTTGATTAGTATGTATCGAGGCGCTTTTGTTTGCGGTTTTTGAACATTTTGGTCTACTCTAACAAATTAGCGAATATTTTTTAAACCGCTCGATAGATTTTTTTAAAACATTAAGATTCTTGAGATTAACGTTCCTTTTATATGACCTTTTAGTTTCAAGATTATTGATATATTGTAAGGCAGTAAAATAAGGGCTACAGTGCGCCAATATTTTGGCAGAAATGTTGTGTTTACAAATGTGAGCCCCTCATTATTCAGGGTATTGTCTCCAAGTTTCATAGTTTCGCGCATAACAATAGCTAGCATTTTTGCATATGTCAAATGCATTGTTAGTTACTGTTGCTCACGTGAAAATGAAACTTGGAGACAATGCCTTGAATAATGAGATACTTTCACTTGTAATAACGAATCTTCCGATAAAAAAAGTAACGAACTGTAGCCGTTATTTTACTGCCTTACAATGTATCAATAATCTTGAAACTAAAAGGTCATATAAAAGAAAGGTTAATCTCAAGAATCTTAATTTAAAAAAAAAATCTATCGAGCGGTTTAAAAATTATTCGCTAATTTGTTAGAGAAGACCAAAATGTTTACAAAACCGCTAACAAGAGCGCTTCGATACATACTAATAAAACCCTTCTTTCTAGCAATCGGCTGCAGCTATCTCCATGATCTTTCACACACGTTTTTAAACAGATCGAAAATAGTATGAGATGAAATTGCATGTCAAAAGGGCTTCATTTTCTACAGATAACGGCCAAACAATAATATTGTCCATTTTTTACTGTGTTTCTAACCATAAAAACTTCATCCCAAAATATCTCAATAACGCTCTTACAGATTTCGCTTAAACTTCACGAACATTGAGGCCCCTATTGGAGGAAAAAGCTCCCGTGAACGATTTTGGAAGGACAGTTCTCAAAGCCGAGATATACTGCTGCAAGTAAAATAGGTAAAAGCGTCATTTCGTTGCTATGACAACTCCGATGACGTTGCAACCCTGATCATAACAAATCTTCATCTTTATCTAATACAACTGTGGGGGCAATTTTTCCAAAACTTTGTTTATGGCGACGTAGCTTATGCTCAAACTTGGGAGGTATTGGCTCTGAAAAACTGTATCGAGCCACCTTTATCGTTAACCATGCCTTTTTTGAAGAAACAGACGTTAACCAAAAAGCAATTTGTGAGAAAGCACTTTAATATTTACTAATGCAATAGGATAGAATATCTACTTGATGCAACTCATGTTGGAGCGAGCCTTCTCCTTCTAGTGAAAAAAGGTCGCACAACTAATTAATTTTAGAAAGCAGGACTTTGGCGCTCAATTTCGGTAGATACGTTTTTTTTATTTTGTTATTTCCTACATCCTTTTAGCCGGAAAGTGTAAGTTGTATGAACTTACAAGAACTTTGATGGATGACCCTAAAACAAATACAAATGGTTTCAATATTGACTTGTTTTAAAATTGATAAGTTATAAAGTAAATTCAAGTCACGTTTTAAGCCTGGTTATTAATAAACGTCCTTTTTTTTAAGTAGCTTTATATGAAAGAGTTTTGAATTAGAGAAAATAAATCGTGTAGTGACGGATACATTTCATGTGGCATTTTTGCCAGTTTAATACTCGCTCACTAAAAATGGTGCAACGGTCCGACAACCGTCCAATAGAAATTACATTTCCTCACACTACACAGGACAAATTTCCTAATTAAGACCAAAAAATCAATGAGATTGGAGCGAAATGTTGTCTTTAGCAAGCGTCATGATTATGTATACCTGATAGGTTTTACTGCAGTCACACCTTTAAATCTTATTTGTGTCATTACTTTGGTGAGTTTGTCATTACATAAGAGCATTCGGAACTATTTCGGGTTTACGATCGATATTAGTAGGATTCTCAAGTGGTATTCTCACTTGAACTCCTTCAGAGCATTTTAGTATTGCAGACATAACAGGGTCCTCGATAGATTTTTCGGGATTTACGAGATTCACCTTATTTGAAGGCCAGGATTAGGGTTCATATTTGAAGGAGAGATTCTGCATTGAACGCATGCACGAGATCCGAGTGGGATGTCGAAAATAACTATGATCGGGATTACGTGATTGCTCAAAAATTTGGGTCGGGATCAGATGAGGGGATGTTCTATTGGAGACCCTGATGTAACAACAAAAAGAATTCTACCAAGAATTGAAATTGCTCAGCTAAAGAAAATTAAATTTCTGTAAAAAGTTTCGCACTTTGTTAAGGAAATATCATATTAGCGACATGAACTCTTACTAGCATTTCAAAACGGAAATTAGCGTGCACGCAAATTCAATTTCCAAGTGTACTTCGATTATTTTCAACTATATTAATTATTAAAGGATCATTCTCAACAAACAAGCTTAAAGACATTTTAAATGGATTTTTTTGGCTAAGGGTTAAGGCAGTTTCTCGATGAACCTCTGGTGTTGTTTAACTCTAACAAAAGAATATTCAACATTGATTAAAATATAGTTTTTACAGAATAATCGAGTTTTGGGGATTGACTGGTTTCTTTTACGTTTTGGTCAAGATTCTGAGTTTTTATAGTTTTATCACACCTTATTGTGAAAGGTTATTTTACCGGCACTCGGCATAAGGAAGGCCTCCTACGTTTCAGTTACTTTGCGTGTTTTTTATTCTATTACGTTCTAAAATTACAGAGTCTTAATGAATATTGTTTGCATACACCTGCTTTCTCTAAAGATATATGCAAGTCTGGATATTTGAAAAGCCTGTTTCCCTTGATAACAGCGCGCGAATCCAAGTTTGAAAAATTATAATTAAGTCAGCGTGAGAATTAGTGGAAGAAGTGGCCTTGCTACTGACTGAAACGATTGTTTCCGCTAAATATTTTCGTCTTTAAAATGAGTAATGATAGGGTTCGTCTAATCTTAATCAAGTATACAATAGGTGCTTCAGGTCACACATACCTTCGTGCTGTTAAAACTCCTTAGGAAACCCTCTTTATTCAGGGCTAAACATGATTTGTATTATTTGGAATTATCCTCGTGTACCGAGCACAATGTAGAAAAAGGAACAATTTAAAAAGAGCTGTCATCGAATTTCCTTTATGTGCGAAGAGTAGGCCGGTAGAATAGTAATACGTGATACAATTGGACGTCGCGTAAATTGGTCATTCGGGCGTATAAAAGTAATTAAAATGAAACATTATTGACATTTTGGTAACTACAAAATAACAAAGGGAGTATAATATCAGTAATATCATAGGTGACGAATTACTCCTTTATTTTGGCGCGAAATTTCAGCGTTAATTTGTAATTTCACATGTGAAATTACAAAATTGCCATGGCAACCCTTCCGTACGTCTCAGTGTCAATATGGCGACGAAGTTTTAATATGCCGTGAATAAAGATGTCAGGGCACAAAAAGACGCTTTAGAAAACCTGAACACACAAGAGAACACAAGAGAACATCAAGAAGGTGTATGCAAACAATATTCATTAAGACTCTGTAATTTTAGAACGTAATAGAATTAGAAACACGCAAAGTAACTGAAACGTAGGAGGCCTTCCTTATGCCAAGTGCCGGTAAAATAACCTTTCACAATAAGGTGTGATAAAACTATCAAATATCACAATCTTGAACCAAACGTAAAAAAAAAACCAGTCAATCCCCAAAACTCGATTATTCTGTAAAAACTATATTTTAATCAATGTTGAATATTCTTTTGTTAGAGTTAAACAACACCAGAGGTTCATCGAGAAACTGCCTTAACCCTTAGCCAAAAAAATCCATTTAAAATGTCTTTAAACTTGTTTGTTGAGAATGATCCTTTAATAATATAGTTGAAAATAATCGAAGTACACTTGGAAATTGAATTTGCGTGCACGCTAATTTCCGTTTTGAAATGCTAGCAAGAGTTCATGTCTCTAATATGATATTTCCTTAACAAAGTGCGAAACTTTTTACAGAAATTTAATTTTCTTTAGCTGAGCAATTTCAATTCTTGGTAGAATTCTTTGTGTTGTTACATCAGGGTCTCCAATAGAACATCCCCTCATCTGATCCCGACCCAAATTTTTGAGCAATCACGTAATCCCGATCATAGTTATTTTCGACATCCCACTCGGATCTCGTGCATGCGTTCAATGCAGAATCTCTCCTTCAAATATGAACCCTAATCCTGGCCTTCAAATAAGGTGAATCTTGTAAATCCCGAAAAATCTGTTGAGGACCCTGTTATGTCTGCAATACTAAAATGCTCTGAAGGAGTTCAAGTGAGAATACCACTTGAGAATCCTACTAATATCGATCGTAAACCCGAAATAGTTCCGAATGCTCTTATGTAATGACGAACTCACCAAAGTAATGACACAAATAAGATTTAAAGGTGTGACTGCAGTAAAACCTATCAGGTATACATAATCATGACGCTTGCTAAAGACAACATTTCGCTCCAATCTCATTGATTTTTTGGTCTTGATTGGGAAATTTGCCCTGTGTAATGTGAGGAAATGTAATTTCTATTGGACGGGTGTCGGACCGTTGCACCATTTTTAGTGAGCGAGTATTAAACTGGCGAAAATGCCACCTGAAATGTATTCGTCACTACACGATTTATTTTCTCTAATTCAAAACTCTTTCATATAAAGCTACTTTAAAAAAAGGACGTTTATTAATTACCAGGCTTAAAACGTGACTTGAATTTACTTTATAACTTATCAATTTTAAATCAAGTCAATATTGAAATCATTTGTATTTGTTTTAGAGTCATCTATCAAAGTTCTTGTAAGTCCATACAACTCACACTTTCCTGCTAAAAGGATGTAGGAAATATCAAAATAATAAAAAAAAGGTATCCACCGAAATTGAGCGCCAAAGTCGTGCTTTCTAAAATTAATTAGTTGTGCGACCTTTTTTAACTAGAAGGAGAAGGCTCGCTCCAACATGAGTTGCATCAAGTAGATATTCCATCCTATCGCATTAGTAAATATTAAAGTGCTTTCTCACAAATTGCTTTTTGGTTAACGTCTGTTTCTTCAACAAAGGCATGGTTAACGATTAAAACAACAAACTAATAGCATTTTTCGTCGCGCAATGGGCTTGAGAATCGTAAGCTAGAGACCGACATTGTCAAGGTTATGGGATTAATGACTGTGCGTTAAAGGCTGTGAAAAAAGAGCTACACAACGAGCAAGAATACTATAGCCCGACAATATACAGAGCGGGGGCAGCTGAGTGTCAACTATTACCAGTTGTATATAGTGTAATTGCATATTGTTATTGTTATTGTGTTTCTCATAACCTTGAATTGATCTTGGGGCACCCTGCTTTACCCTTAAACAATAATGTACCCCAAAAATCTAGGGTAGCACTTTTATCATCGATTATCGATGATAAAAGTGCTACCCTCGATTTTATCATCGATTATCGATGATAAAAGTGCTACCCTAGATTTTTTTTCGGTTCGATTTATACATTCTCAGTTACGAGAATAGTTTATTCTATAAAACCATAAGAACAGATTTAATTAGAAGTTTAATTTTTTCTCTATTTCTATTTCACTTTTTACAGTTAGTTCATTTTATTTGCCTGAAAGTAAGCCTTAGAAATTAAAAGGACGTTTGATCAAATCACGCTCGCGCATTCTAGTCTTATTTTAAACTTTATAGTGGAGGGAAATCTGTGAGCAGGGAATAAGTCAGCACAGAATTTGATGATCGGCAAATTTCTGTAATCGTCCATCGTTCTGCTAGTGATAAGTTAGCCGTTAAATCATTCACTCGTCTTGCTTGTTTGGGGCCGAGTCTAAGAAAGACTCAAAGAAAGAGAGAGAGTGTCTGGCAAGGTTTCAAATCAAAGATTTGTGAACTCGTGTCTGGCAAAACTCAGTTGGTGTTAAAATATACACTGTTATACGCACCTTATAACTTCATCTGCGCTTAACGAGTGTCTTTTGGTCCATAACTTTCATAACAACTGCTTCACAGAATGTCACTGATAACACGTAACGCAGAAGAGTATCGAAGTATGACTGCACAATTAATGTCACAAAATCTACCTATTGTAAGCTTTTTGTGTTTTACGTCATCCTAACATTTCGTACTTGCAAGCGCAAACAATAGAAACGTCATCATTACCTACCGATTCCTCGCGGCCCCTGTTCAAGCAAATCGAGTTTTTTTCTATATTGACTGTACTAGTAATAGTTGACACTACAGCTGCCCCCGCTCTGTATATTGTCGTTCAATAGCATTCTTGCTCGTTGTGTAGCTCTTTGAAATATACCGATTCATGGGAAGATTTTCACACGGCTGATATTCCATACAATAGGTGAGATAAATACAGGAAACGCAAGGCTCCATGCACAGTTTCAGGTCGATTTACACAGCTTTGATCAAAACATTTTCAGTTTCCAGAATAGTTTGTTCTAAACCATAAGACCAGCTTATTAAGTGACTTGCAATTGTTTGCCAATTTCATCTTCGAGGTCGATTTTTCGGAGATATATCTCATGACAAGTGCTGAAAATAGCGTTTCGGAGCCTCCAAATTGAAAATTTTCTGGGGGAGGACACCCCCAGAACCCCCCACAAGGTTCGTGCCTTCGGCACTCTCGATAATGTGCCCCGTTACAAAAAACCTAGCTACGGCCCTGTTGATGTTTAAATCCGATCAGAGCAGGGTAAAATTTAAATTAGGTCGTTAACGCCTTTTCGTGGAGTAAGATCGTATCTTGACATTTTTCTTTGCGTAAAACCTCTTAACGGTAAATTTTACATCTTTAATAAATTTGTTTCCCTAGCTCCTGATAAAATTAGCTTCTTATATATGTTGCTGACCGCTTCCAGTTTTCGTTAAGCCCATAATCATCTGTTTTCGAGTTTAACGCTTGGCTCCTTAAGCCACTAATGAGTAAATACGATTAAATTACTTCGAATTTCATGCATTTTAATGACACTTGCAACAAAAACAAAACTTTCAAAAAATTTTATTACCTTTTCCCCCACCCCTACCCTCTCCTCCCCGCTCACTTTTCCATTGGAAGCGATAACTTTGAGTTCACAATGGGCGAGGCCCAACCCAGAAACGCCTTCCAGAACAAAGTGGCTTGCGCGCACTCAGTGAAAAGATATACGATGGTATGATCTGCTGGACAAAAAGAGCAGCGTGGGGAGTCTTCTTTCTTCATTTTAAATAATAAGCTCTTAGTGCACAGAATATTGTGAATAAAGTGTACTGGAACATTTATATCGGCTAAGGTTTTGTTGATAGAGACATTGAGATTGGTTTAAACAGGACCATTGCTCCTATACTGTGAGTTGTACCGTGGCTAGCTACAACTTTCCCTCCCCATGCACTCGGCCTCCCATCGTTTTATAGTTTCCGTTGAAGAATAAGTTTCTTGGAGGAAAATAATGTCCGATGGCTGCAGGTGCAACCATCGAAAAACCTGTCGTCTTTTTCTAGAACTGTTGCCTTCTTACATTCAGTGTCAATAGCTTAAGTGACATATTTATTGCTCAATTATAAAATGAAATAGTTTCCCTTGCACGTGTGGCACAATCCATAGACAAAAGTATAAATTTATATGGCCTGGATCGCTTTCCCCTTAAGGGAAGGGAATCAAAATTGACTGCGCAAATATTAAGACATAACAAAAAAGACAACAAAAACACGAACATTCGAACAAAAACTCCATAACTTACCTCTGAATTTGAGCGGCGTTGACTGACTGCGCATCGAGCTAATTTGGTTTGTAAAGCACACTACTGGCCCCTAAAATATGGCCGTGAATAATAACATTAATCAGCCTGATAAATGCTCTGAGCTAATTTATACGTCCATTAAATGTCCGTAGAAAGGGAAAGGGAAATTGTCTCTGGGTCGCGGTGAAGCGACCCATCTATAATTAGCCTTTCTACCTTGAAAAATGCAGTACGCTTTTCTTGCTTGGCGGCTTTTAATACTGGGTACCGCTTTTTCCTCATTTCTTCCACTTCCTGTGGAAAGTGGTCGGAAATTCCAAGATTGAGGCCTTTCGTAAGCTTTTTGATGAATGATTGAACAAACTCTTCGTCGTGGAAGCTGGAAAAGCTTGACAATAATCGGTCGTGGCTTGGAATTCGTAGTGCGAAAAGATACTCGACGAGCTGATACCCTGTGCACTGTATCGAACTGAATACTTACCTCGTCCTTTTTAGGGATCTTTAAGTCGGTACGTAAAAATTTTCTCAATAAATCTTTTGTGTCTTCGTTCGATTCATGCTCGCGTTCTTTTATTCCACAGAATTTCAAACTACCTCTGCGGCGGTGAGTTCACGTTGGACGCGTTGAAGTGAAGCTTCAGTGGTCTTCTCAGGGGCACCCAAAGACTGTTTTCTGTAAAATATCTGTTCGGAGAAGCAAATATTGCGTAGAATTTTCTATTATTTGAGGACGGCTAAAAATTTCTAGATGACTGTTCCTTGTCTTCTGTTGTTCAGCAATCTTATCTAACTTCCGAGGCTTTCTTGCATGCTTTTCTGTTCATCTTCGAGGGATTTAACTCGGCTCTTGTAGGTTTCAAATTCGTCCGTTAACTTTAATAGTCTTTCAAGATTCTCATCAATTTCAGCGAGACTAGTATTTGTTGACTTGCATTTTGCGTAGTCATGGCTGTCGTCCTCGAAGACATCCTGATCTGTTTGTGAGCTTCCTTCGCGTGTACGCTTCATTTTTCTTTCTTTGAGCCCGTCGCAGGACATTTTTGGTTTGTTTTTTTGTCATGGTCGGCTTCGACACCAGTCTCCGAAAAATAATGAAGTTAGGACCAAAAGAGTGGACACAAGGATAGTAGATCATCAAGCGAAGACAGTGACAACTCTGGAAATGAGCTGCCCTTGGATTCAGAATCGAGAGAAGAAAGACGAGGAGAAGGTGTTGAAGTATCAATGGTCCCCTGCGCTGGGAGCGTAAGCTACAGCTTTCAAAGGATACAGGATCACACAATATAACATCATAATATATGTCTTGGGAGGATGGTCTAGTTCTGTGGAGGGGTCCCTTAGCCAATTATTAGGAACCAAATGCAAAGAGGCGTTAAAGAGAATGCAGAGACCGTTAGACAGTTTCTGAGTGGTAACATTGTGTCCGACATCAGTGACCATTACTCACAGGTTTGCTTCCTGTCTAGCAACCTTAAGATAATTTCTAATAGTAGAATCCGCAATCGGGGTCTTTCATCATTTAACCAAACTGATTTCAACAATGATCTCGAGCTAATCACCTGGCCCCCTAACTCTGATGCTAACTGTGCATTTAATGTCTTTTACAACAAACTTAACAGACTAGTTGATAAGCATGCACCTTTTAAAACAGTATCTAGACGTAAAGCTAAGCAGATGGCAAAGCCTTGGATAACCAAAGGCTTACTCACCTCTATAAGTAAGAAAAACAAGTTATACCACGATGGTGTATGGGATGAGTACAAATTGTATCGTAATAAATTATCACTGTTAACTCGTTTAAGTAAAAGGAATTACTACAACTCCTTTTTCGAACTAAATCTTAATAATATGAAGGCAACCTGGGAAGGGATTAATAACCTAATATCTACCTCCAAGAAGAAAGTAAACCAAATTTCTATTATTAAAAAACCTGATGGTAGTCTCTCAACTGACCCTAGTGAAATCTCAAATGTGCTTAATAAGCATTTTGCTAGTGTTGGACATAACCTTGCTTTCAAACTACCACCTTCTAAGCACTCATTTAATGAATATCTCACTAACAACCGTTTGCTAAACTCTTTTAACTTTGAACCCATTATTCCCAATGATGTCAGTGCCCAAATTCAGGCCTTGCCCCTCTACAAGTCTTATGGCATATTCTCTTGTCCTGTTAAAATCCTAAAAGGCTGCAAACACATTATTAGCCAGCCACTTGCTAACATTTACAATTTATCTGTCATCCAAGGTAAACATCCCAGCAAACTAAAACTTGCCAAGATTGTGCCAGTTTATAAAGATGATGATGAGTCCTGCGCAAGCAATTACAGGCCTACTTCTCTTTTGTCTATATTCAATAGAATATTTGAAAAACTAATGTATCAAAGACTCAGTAAATCTATCATTAAGCACAATATATTGATTAACTCCCGATATGGCTTTAGGAGTGGTCATAATACTCAACATGCAATTCTGGATATTGTTAATACAATTCCGAGTAAGATGAATAGTGGTAAATTCACCTGTAGACTCTTTATAGATCTGAAAAAAGCCTTTGATACTGTTGATCACTATATTCTTCTTCAAAAACTTGATTTTTATGGCATCAGAGGTATTGTTAATGATTGGTTCCGATCTTACCTAACCTATAGGAAACAAACCACTTCAAATGGCTCTTATATTTCCAACAGTGAAACAACTTTGTATGGTGTTCCACAGGGCTCTGTGCTGGGCCCACTTTTATTCTTATTGTATGTGAATGACAATGCAAATTCTTCAAAGCAGCTTTCGTTTTATTTATTTGCTGATGATACAAGCATTATTTATGCAAACAAGAACCTCCATAATCTTGAACAGATAGTTAATTCTGAACTAAGTAATGTCAGTGACTGGCTTTTAGCCAATAAGTTAACCCTTAATTTCAAAAAATCTAATTACGTGCTTTTCCGTCCTCGGCAGAAATGTTTAACATATAATCCCTCCATCAAAGTTTATGATCCAGCTATAAATGCATTGAGTACCTTAGAAAAGAAAGATTTTGTCAAATACCTTGGTGTTCTGATTGATTATGAACTTTCCTGGAAAAACCATATTAATCTAATCTGTTTAAAGATAAGTAGGACCGTGGGAATTCTAGCAAAGCTTAGACATAGTATTCCATTACGTCCCCTCTTAAATATCTATCAAGCCCTTATCAACCCCTATCTTTATTATGGCATCTGTGCTTGGGGCTCTGCACCTAAAACTTATTTAAATAAGATACTCTTAATTCAAAAACGAGCCCTACGCCTGATTTACTTTTCGGATTATAAGCAACATGCTGTACCATTCTTCTTAAAATCAAAAGTCTTTCCCCTATCCTTTATTTACTTTGATTGTCTTTGTAGTATCATGTGGACGTTGCTAACAATTCTGCACCTGAAAATATCAAGAGAGCCTTTACTAGGATTTCTGAGGTGCACTCATATCCTACCCGATCTTCTCTCAATGATGATTTCTATACCGAATAAGCTTTTTGAAATTTTATCTAAATCTGATGACTATCTTGAAATCACTGAAATCATGCATCAACTTAAATTTATCTAGCTCAGGAACACAACTAAATTTATATTCTCTGAGTAAATCATAATGCAATTAAATTAGCTTAATACATACTATAGTTTTTATTTTGCGACAGCTGGTACTGTTTGTAAAATAGTTCTTTTTTTCTTTTCTTTCTTTAAATTTGTGTGTCTCTTCCCCCGCCTCGATTAGGCTCTCCTATACGCGGGTGGAAGCTATCGTGTAATTGTATATTGAAAGTGAATGAATAAAGTTGAAGTTGAAGTTGAAGTTGAAGTTGAAGTTGAAGACCTATCATCTCGAGTCGTTTAAACATTACCCGGACTTTTAAAGTTGTTGGAACATAGTACAAACCTCATTTTAATCATGAAGGACATGTATATACCTTTTTAATCTTATGAACGAGGGTTAAGGAAATCTAGAGACTTGGACGTTTAGCATTACTAGTTGTAGAATGTTCTTAAATTTATCGTTTTACCATGTCTATTTATTTACATATACTTCTACCTGGAGTTATGAAAACTGGGTTAGCAAACATTTTGTAATTTTTCGCAACTTCCTCTGTCTAATAGCTTGACATATGTTTACTGTGTTGTTTGCTTGCAGTTTAGTTTTATATTGGTCACCTTGAGAAAAGTTTCCCGGAGAGCATCATGTAAAGCTCTGAGATGGGACAAAGTTATTACGATTCGCAGAGTCTGCATCTTCCAATATCGTATTGCATTCTCGTTTCATTTCAGCTAAACGGATCAATCACCCTGATCCGGGCTGAGACAGAAAGGTACGATATTGTTTACTTTTCTAAGGTGACCACTAAGTCTTTGGCCTCGGGAACAGGCTCTTCGGAGTCAAATGAATTAGGTGAGAGCAAAATTGCCGGTGAACTCTGACCCGGGCCAAGCTTAGTTTTTTTCTGGTGTGAAAGCAAGGCTAAGGTGATCCGCCGACCGTGTGACTCTACATCCGGGAACTTGAATAAGACGAGCGTAAGAGAAAAGTCCAGAGGTGTTTATCTGGCAATAGGCTGAGTTTTTCCGAGTTATTCGATGATTTTTCGCCTATGTTAAACGAGAGAAGATAATGCGTGGTTGTGGATAGTCTTATCAGTGCTGCGAAAGTGTGTGATTGTGTGATTTCCGCATGGAGTTGACAGGTATGTGATCGTGTGGTTGAACTGCGGTTTGGCCAAAATATTCTGTGCCAGCCACTAATATTGTTTCGTCGGTGTTTAGCTTAACTGATTGTACATTGAAGAAGCGACTCTCGACTCAGGAAAATTGGATCTAGGTCTAGTTTTAGCGTACTCCGATGGAGTTGAACCATAAGCCGATTTTTGCAGATAAGAAAGTGATAATTTGTGCACTACGTTTCACTCAGTTTGTTGTCTATTCCATGAGGAATCCTGTTGTTTATCGAACCGCGAGAAAAGAAGTGTTTTGCGAACTATTTAAGTTGTTATGTAAGCCTTAACCGGGCACTCTTTCGCTGCAGTTCACTCAACGTAAAAATTTCTAGAGTGAAAGGACACCGGTTTGAAACTTCGCGAAGCCAGTTTACTGAAGAAATGTTCTAAAATTTGCGTCATTTTAAATTTGGACTCGTTGGAATGCTTCTAGGGACCACTAACTTACTGCCCGGCGTCAGATAAAGGTTTTTAATCGGTCTTTGAATGATTTTTGTTGTTTTGAATTGCCAAGTAGTAGATAGTAAATGAATTGATATTTTTGCTAACCCGGTTTTCAAAAATCCAGGTATACTTGTAATTATTATTATTATATATTTTTTCTGAGGCTGTTCCTTATTGTGCCAGGGTCACGTCCGACGTCCCTGGTGGTTGTTGCTATATGACACCCAAACTGTCATAATATTAATAATATTGAATAATAATAATGATGATAATAATAATTATATAATAATAAACGTAAGATAAAATAGAATATTAACAAGAAAATGTGAAAAGAAAATTGAAAAGGGAGAATTCTGTGTCAAAATTCATGTACGGTTATGTCATGAAGCAAGCATGTCCTGCGGCTTTTTTTGGCATAAAGGTAAAACGATAAGTCAGGTAAAATTATTTACAACTAAAGATACAACGTATTTCCAATTATGCACAAGGCACGCGAAAGAATAAACCCATGTCAAATACTATTAATATACATTGTTTCTATCCTCACAAGTTGCTGTTTGGTACAATACGCCTGTCTCTGCAACATAGGCAAGGTCCACAAGTAAAGCAGGCGAACAGGTTTCGCAAAGCACTCGAGAATCGTGAACTATAAGCAAAAAGAATTATGGGATTAACTATTGTGCTTAAGGAGGGAAAAATGTAGAAAAACAAACTAACAAAAATCATGCACGAATCTTTACTAAAACGCGAAGATGTAAATAGCTTTTGGAGTACAATATGTACGCAAAGTGGAGTCCAGCAGATGAAAAAGGCACTCACAATCCATACAAACACTTTCATGACAGTTTTGTTCTGTTGCGTGTTTCTTATTCGTATTCTTGTGTGTTCCTCTTCTTCAGCCTCTACTGGTCTTGTATGTCTCAAGCATTTCATGATTCTTGAATAGAGGATAATCGTGGAAATAAGTGGAACACAGTAGAATACTGCAAATCCTACCACGTAAAAGATAAATTGCTTCTTCTTGCCCCAAGAAGCGAAACTCCGACAATACGTTTGATAATTTTCTTGAATAATTTGAATAGACGATGCATATGGTGAAGCTATTGATAGTGCAAACACCCAAGTGAATAATTGGAGAGCTGTTCTGAGTCTCGCTGTGACTAAAATAGACTTAAACGGGAGCACGATAGCTATGTATCTGTCTACAACGATTAGTAACAGGCTTTGAACTGAGACAGCCTGAGACACAGCTCTGAAATAAAGGCCCAGTTTACAAACAAAGACAGCCGTTGAGCCGTCTATCACAGGTTTGCTGTATTGGACTCCTTCAGTTGCATAGAGGGGCCAATTTGTGGAGGATGATAGAAGATCAGAAATCGCCATGTTGACTATGAAATAGTTCGTGCTTGTCTTTAAGGTGGGGCTTTGTAGAAAAGTTAGTATCACCAGGGTGTTGCCGACGAATGCCACAATACTAACAACTGAAATAGTGGATGTAAGTATGGTGGAATCTAAGGAAGAACATTCCGAAGGGTGCTCAAAACCATAGGAACTGGAGTTATTCATGCTTCCTTTCTGGTTTATGACCGTCCGCTGGCCACTGATCAGGATGACGTCCCTCTTAAGTTTGTATGAAACGATCGACCTGTAAACGAAGAAGGTGCTTGATGAGCTTTTGAATCTTCTAATCACCTTGAATCAAAACGTGTTTCATGATGGAAGTATTTGATTCAACAAGGAAAAAAGGTGGAAACTCTTGATACCTGATACTTGGAGGGTAATAAAATAATGCTGGATTTATGCGGCTTCATGTGATAATGTACAATACCGCGCTGAAATATTATACAAGCCACTATTTTAATCCCTCCACGTATCAGGTATCAATAGTTTCTACTTTCTTTTCCTTGTTAAATCAAATGCTTCTGTCATCCGGTTGAAGGACGTCACTGATTGCTGATTTTCAGTGTCACGCCATCCAAAAATAGATCAAAAATAAAAATCAAAACCATTCGACAGATTATAAGTCCAGAATCTGGGAAATGAAAGGAGGTAAATATACAAAGACCTTCGCCAAGATTTGGGTCGAAGGAATAAGTCGTATACGAGATATCCGAGGAAATGGTTTACGCAAATTTATAGAGCTTTGTATGGAGACGCCATGCATGCTGGAGTTCATCCGGATGAGCTCCAACATGGCGGACGGAAACCAACAGAAACATCTGTTACCGAGTTTTGATACAAAAGCGTGAATTTACTCCTAGAGGAACGCATAAACATTAAAGTAATACTTTTTCTTGAACTGTTTAGATAGCAAAATTCCTTGAAAAAAGTCTCTTTTTTAACCTAAATGACAGCTCTCTTGGCCGTCATGTAAATGCTGCGTCACGCAAAAGCTTAGAAATTCAAGCGTACTCTATTATAAAACCAAGAACCCTTTTGAAGCGAAAATTTGTTTGAAAATTAGTTTTCAGCTGCTCTAATACACCATGAAAGTAAAATCTCAGTAGACTCAATAGTTTTGTAGTTTGAATTTTAGTGACATCATGTGAAAACCAACAATGCTTCTGAATCTTCTAATCACCTTGAGTTTCAAACGTCCTTCAAGCTTCTGATATTAAGCTTCTGAATCTTTTTCCCCTCCTTAAGTCAAGGAGGGGAAAATGTAGAAAAACAAACTAACAAAAATCATGCATGAATCTTAAGTAAAACGCGAAGATGTAAAAAGCTTTTGGAGTACAATTTGTGGGCAAAGTGGCGTCCAACAGATGCAAAGGGCACTCACCGTGAATCCATACAAACACTTTCTTAACAGTTTTGTTCTGTTGCATGCTTCTCATTCTTATACATAGTATACAAAACCGCGCCATATAATATACAAGCAATATTTAAAAACCTTGCCATTTCTTTTTTTTCCGCTCCCTTACTGGTTGCAAGTGATGTAATTACAATAATTTATTTAAAATGACGAATTATCTATTCTAAGTTTTTAAGTATGTGAATAGTAGTGCAGCTGAACAATTACCCCTTTAGAAATTTTCATTCTGATAGGGTATTTACTGAGTTTTTTGATACAGCATGTCTTAATTTTCGAGTTGCTGTCCCCTTAGGCTATACTGATACATGACTACATTTTTCACAGCCTTTAACGCACAGTCATTAATCCCATAACCTTGACAATGTTGGTCTATAGCTTACGATTCTCAAGCCCATTGCGCGACAAAAAATGCTTTTGGTTTGTTGTTTTAATTGTTAACCAAGCCTTTGTTGAAGAAACAGACGTTAAGCAAAAAGCAATTTGTGAGAAAGCACTTAAATATTTACTAATGCGATAGAATAGAATATCTACTTGATGCAACTCATGTTGGAGAGAGCCTTCTCCTTCTAGTTAAAAAAAGGTCGAACAAGCATTTAATTTTAGAAAGCAGGACTTTGGCGCTCAATTTCGGTAGATACGTTTTTTTTAAATTTTTTTATTTCCTACATCCTTTTAGCCGGAAAGTGTAAGTTATTAATGAACTTAAAAGAACTTTGAGGGATGACCCTAAAACAAATACAAATGATTTCAATATTGACTCGTTTTAAAATTGATAAGTTATAAAGAAAATTCAAGTCACGTTTTAAGCTTGGTAATTAATAGACGTCCTTTTTTTAAAGCAGCTTTATATGAAAGAGTTTTGAGTTAGAGAAAATAAATCGTGTAGTGACGTGTACATTTTATGTGCCATTTTTGCCAGTTTGATACTCGCTCACTAAAAATGGTGCAACGGTCCGACCCCGTCCACGAGAAATTACATTTTCTCACATTACACAGGGCAAATTTCCCAATCAAGACCAAAAAATCAATGAAATTGGAGCGAAGTGTTGCCTTTAGCAAGCGTCATGATTATGTATACCTAATAGGTTTTACTGCAGTCCCACCTTTAAATGTTATTTGTGGCACTACTCTGGTAAGTTCGTCATTACATTAGAGCATTCGGAACTATTTGCGGCTTTCCGATCGTTTTGAACTCCTTCAGAGCACTTTAGTATTGCAGACAAAATAGGGTTCTCAATAGATTTTTCGGGATTTACGAGATTCATCTTCTTTGAAGGCCAGGATTATGGGTCACATTTGAAGGACAGATTCTGTATTGAACGCATGCACGAGATCCAAGTGGAATGTCGAAAATAACTATAATCGGGATTGGGCAAAAGTTTGGGTCCGGATCAGATGAAGGGATTGAATAGAACTATTGGAGACCCTGATGTAACAACACAAAGAATTCCATCAAGAATTGAAATTGCTCTGGTAAAGAAAATTCAATTTCTGTAAAAAGTTTCGCACTTTGTTAAGGAAATATCGTATTAGCGACATCAACTCTTACTAGCATTTCAAAAGGGAAATTAGCGTGCACGCAAATTCAATTTCCAAGTGTACTTCGATTATTTTCAACTGTATTATTAAAGGATCATTCTCAACAAACAAGTTTCAAGACATTTTAAATGGGTTTTTTGGCTAAGGGTTAAGGCAGTTTCTCGACGAACCTCTGGTGTTGTTTAACTATAACAAAAGAATATTCAACATTGATTAAAATATAGTTTTTACCGAATAATAGAGTTTTGAGGAGTGACTGTTTTTTTTTAACGTTTGGTTTAATATTGTGAGTTTTTAAAGTTTCATCACACCTTATTGTGAAAGGTTATTTTACCGGCACTCGGCATAAGGAAGGTCTCCTAAGTTTCAGTTACTTTGCGTGTTTTTAATTCTATTACGCTCTAAAATTACAGAGTCTTAATGAATATTGTTTGCATACACGTGCTTTCTTTAAAGATATATGCAAGTCTGGATATTTGAAAAGCCTGTTTCCTTTCATAACAGCGCGCGAATCCAAGTTTAAAAAATTATAATTACGTCAGCGTGAGAATTAGTGGAAGAAGTGGCCTTGCTACTGACTGAAACGATTGTTTTCGCTAAATATTTTCATCTTTAAAATGAGTAATGTTAGGGTTCGTCTAATCTTAATCAAGTATACAATAGGTGTTTCAGGTCACACATACCTTCGTGCTGTTAAAACTCCTTAGGAAACCCTCTTTAATTCAGGGCTAAACATGATTTGTATTATTTGGAATTACCCTCGTGTACCGAGCACAATGTAGAAAAAGGAAGTGCGAAGAGCAGGCTGGTAGAATAGTAATACGTGATACAATTGGACGTTGCTTAAGATGCATAATATTCGTCATTCGGGGAGTATAAAAGTAATGAAAATGAAAAATTATTGACATTTTGGCAACTACAAAATAACAAAGGGAGTATAATATCAGGAATAGTTTTTTTTTATAGAATCAGTTCGAACTGACACGATAACCTTAAAGTTCGTATTTTAAATGTATGCAATTTAATTTCATTAAAACTTCTTATTGGCTGACAAGACAGGCGTTAGTAGCCCGAGAACAGATAATAATGGGTTAAAGGAAAAATATTAATATATTATACATTCTGTAAAATCAGCAACATAAGAAGCTTAAGAAAAACATTTATAACATAACATAACATAAACTTTATTTATACTGGAATTTTAGAGTAGTTAACAAAGCTAACATCTTCGAGCTGACACTACATGAAAATAATATGCAAATATATATTATATATATACATTAAATGCATTATTATATGTATACATTAAATGCATTATAAGTAATAATAATAAAATAATATTATTAATAATAATAATAAGAACATAAAAGAAAAGAAAAGAAAATATTTTTTACAATTTATGTTATGTAATATGTACATTTTCCACTGACTGGAATTAATCATGTCCGAATTCTGAAGGGAAAACTCGGCTCAAAGAGTACTAGTGTTTTCGTATGTATGGACAACGTGACTCAGGCGCTTCAATGGTACATTATAACTGTGACGTATAGTTTAGCTCAATATTCAAAAAAGTATTGTTCTCACTCATTGCTTTCTTATAATTCAGGGCGTCACACAGATAATAGTTTTGAAATGCGTCAAGCCTCTATCCCTCGTTTCTACATGAGCAACTAAAGAGTAGTGATTTTATTAGCACAGGTGAGTATGATGTATGCCAGAAAGTAACTTCACGCTCTATTCCGTATACGCCTTCACATCGATGATAAAAGTGCTACCCTAGATTTTCGAGGTACATTATTGTTTAAGGGTAAAGCAGGGTGCCCCAAGATCAATTCAAGGTTATGAGAAACACAATAACAATAACAATAACAATAACACTAAAAATAACAACATACAATAACAATATATACAGCTAGTAATAGTTGACACTCAGCTGCCTCCGCTCTATATATTGTCGGGCTATAGTATTCTTGCTCGTTGTGTAGCTCTTTGAAATATACCGATTTCATAATGAAGATGTTCACACATATTATTCCATACAATAGGTGAGATAAATTCAGGAAACGCAAAGTTCCATGCACAGTTTCGGTTCGATTTACACATTCTCAGTTACGAGAATAGCTTATTCTATAAAACCATAAGAAAAGATTTAATTAGAAGTTTAATTTTTCTCTATTTCTATTTCACTTTTTACAATTAGTTCATTTTATTTGCCGGAAAGTAAGCCTTAGAAATTAAAAGGACGTTTGATCAAATCACGCTCGCGCATTCTAGTCTTATTTTAAACTTTATAGTGGAGGGACATCTGTGAGCAGGGAATAAGTCAGCACAGAATTTGATGGTCGGCAAATTTCTGTAATCGTCCATCGTTCTGCTAGTGATAAGCTAGCCGTTAAATCATTCACTCGTCTTGCTTGTTTGGGGCCGAGTCTAAGAAAGACTCAAAGAAAGAGAGAGAGTGTCTGGCAAGGTTTCCAATCAAAGATTTGTGAACTCGTGTCTGGCAAAACTCAGTTGGTGTTAAAATATACACTGTTATACGCACCTTATAACTTCATCTGCGCTTAACGAGTGTCTTTTGGTACATAACTTTCATAACAACTGCTCCACAGAATGTCACTGATAACACGTAACGCAGAAGAGTATCGAAGTATGACTGCACAATTAATGTCACAAAATCTACCTATTGTAAGCTTTTTGTGTTTTACGTCATCCTAACATTTCGTACTTGCGGGCGCAAACAATAGAAACGTCATCATTACCTACCGATTCCTCGCGGCCCCTGTTCGAGCAAATCGAGATTTTTTCTATATTGACTGTACTAGTAATAGTTGACACTACAGCTGCCCCCGCTCTGTATATTGTCGGTCAATAGCATTCTTTCTCGTTGTGTAGCTCTTTGAAATGTACCGATTCATGGGAAGATTTTCACATGGCTGATATTCCATACAATAGGTGAGATAAATACAAGGAAGAAGAAACGCAAGGTTCCATGCACAGTTTCAGGTCTATTTACACAGCTTTGATCAAAACATTTTCAGTTTCCAGAATAGTTTGTTCTAAACCACAAGAAAAGATTTAATTAGAATTTTGAAGTTTTCGCTATTTCTCTTTCACTTTTTACATTCAGTTCATTTTATTTGCCGGAAAGGAAGCCTTAGAAATTAAAAGGACGTTTGATCAATTCACACTCGTGCATTCTAGTCTTGTTTTATTCTTTATAGCGGAAGGACATCTGTGAGCAGGGAATAAGTCAGCACAGAATTTGATGGTCGTCGAATTTCTGTAATAGTCCATAGTTCTGCTAGTGATAAGCTAGCCGTTGAATCCGTTCACTCGTCTTGCTTGTTTTGGGCCGGGTCTTGTTCCGGTCAAATAGAGAGAAAGAGGGTCTGGCAAGGTTCAGCTGAAGGTTTCCAATCAAAGATTTGTGAACTCGTGTCTGGCAAACTCACTTAGTGTTAAAATATACACTGTTCTACGCACCTTATAACTTCATCTGCGCTTAACGAGTGTCTTTTGGTCCATATATAACTTTCATAACAATGTCATTGATAACACGTAACGCAAAAGAGTATCGAAGTATGACTGCCCAATTTTTTTTATAGATTTTTTCCATATTAACTGTATGACTGTATATTTCATCTGTAAGTACTTTTCTTAATATACGCGCGAGTTACTGGAGTGCCTCCTCGGGATTTCGCCTTCTGTGCGAAATCCCTGTGGGGGCAATAAGAATATATCTCAGACCCGTTTGAAATGTTGCACTGAAGTGCAATGTTGGTCTTTGGCAAAGCAACAGCACACCTTCGTTTGAAGTAAAACTAATCGCCGAAGAGCTTTCCTTGATACACAGCAGAACAATTGACTTGGTAAACTCCGTGCCGATAATCTCTTGTAGAAGAGTGCTGTCTTTACTTTTTTATGATAGTTCGACGTGAATGAAATCGAACTCTCTGAAAAGGAATTTTTTAATCACGAAGGCGGTCATACAATGCATGTATTTTTTTACAATACGCATATTGTGTTCGCGTAACTTATAATTATCATAATGGTTACGTAATTATTTGTTGGTTATCTAAATCATGACTTATGATGTGCAATAACCATGAGCCCCGATAGATTTCTCTCTTTTTGTGTTTTTGTAAGCTGTTTTAATTTCTTCCTTATCATAAAAACTGTATACAGTCACACCTGAATTTTACATGACCAATGAAGAACCCTCAGGTGCCATCGAGATGGTGATTCAACCTGGTGAGAGTAAATAAATGTGTAAACAGAAACAAAAGATGCTGCGGAGTCAAGGAGCTTTCAACAGCTGTTATTTCCGCCTTTGATGTTTGTCGGGTTTTATGAGCAGTCTCCTCTTTTGACTATGTCTTGATCATATAATTTTAAACTTAAGATAGATCAAAAAGCCAAATTTCTGTGCAAATGTTAGTTTTAATTGTCTTGTCCTCCTCCAGACGCCCTGAAAAAAAATATATTCCCGGACATTTGCCAAAACCCGAGCAATAGCTCAATAATAATAGTCCAAGGGAATTCTTTAGAAAAACACTACGTGATCAGAGCCGTAGCTGGCGGAGAGGCAAGGGGGGCAGCTGCCCTCCTCGGACCTGTTGAGATAGACACATCAAGTCTGTGGATGGATTTGTTTTCTTTAGACTCAGTTATTTTGATTATAGTGACTTGCAATTGTTTGCCATTTTCATATTCGAGGTCGATTTTTCGGAGACATATCTCATGACAAGTGCTGAAAATAGCGTTTCGGAGCCTCCAAATTGAAAATTTTCTGGGGGAGGACACCCCCAGAACCCCCTACAAGGTTCGTGCCTTCGGCCCTAGAAATAATGTGCCCCGTTACAAAAAACCTAGCTACGGCCCTGTTGATGTTTAAATCCGATCAGAGCAGGGTAAAATTTAAATTAGGTCGTTAACGCCTTAAAAGATCGTATCTGGCCATTTTTCTTTACGTAAAACCTCTTAACGGTAAATTTTACACCTTTAATGAATTTGTTTTCCTAGCTCGTGATAAAATTAACTTCTTATATATTTTGCTGACCGCGTCCAGTTTTCGTTTAGCCCATAATCATCTGTTTTCGAGTTTAACGCTTGGCTTCTTAAGCCACTAATGAGTAAATACGATTAAATTACTTCGAATTTCATGCATTTTAATGACACTTGCAATAAAAACAACACCTTCAAAAAATTTTATTACCTCTTCCCCGCCCCTACCCTCTCCTCCCCGCTCACTTTTCCATTGAAAGCGATAATTTTGAGTTCACCATGCGCGAGGCCCAATCCAGAAACGCCTTCCAGAACAAAGTGGCTTGCGCGCACTCAGTGAAAAGATATACGATGGTATGATCTGCTGGACAAAAAAAAGCAGCGTGGGGAGTCTTCTTTCTTCATTTTGAATAATAAGCTCTTAGTGCACAGAATATTGTGAATAAAGTGTACTGGAACACTTTTATCGGCTAAGTTTTTGTTGATAGAGACATTGAGATTGGTTTAAACAGGACCATTGCTCCTATACTGTGAGTTGTACCGTGGCTAGCTACAACTTTCCCTCCCCATGCACTCGGCCTCCCATCGTTTTATAGTTTCCGTTGAAGAATAAGTTTCTTGGAGGAAAATAATGTCCGATGGCTGCAGGTGCAACCATCGAAAAACCTGTCGTCTTTTTCTAGAACTGTTGCCTTCTTACATTCAGTGTCAATAGCTTAAGTGACATATTTATTGCTCAATTATAAAATGAAATAGTTTCCCTTGCACGTGTGGCACAATCCATAGACAAAAGTATAAATTTATATGGCCTGGATCGCTTTCCCCTTAAGGGAAGGGAATCAAAATTGACTGCGCAAATATTAAGACATAACAAAAAAGACAACAAAAACACGAACATTCGAACAAAAACTCCATAACTTACCTCTGAATTTGAGCGGCGTTGACTGACTGCGCATCGAGCTAATTTGGTTTGTAAAGCACACTACTGGCCCCTAAAATATGGCCGTGAATAATAACATTAATCAGCCTGATAAATGCTCTGAGCTAATTTATACGTCCATTAAATGTCCGTAGAAAGGGAAAGGGAAATTGTCTCTGGGTCGCGGTGAAGCGACCCATCTATAATTAGCCTTTCTACCTTGAAAAATGCAGTACGCTTTTCTTGCTTGGCGGCTTTTAATACTGGGTACCGCTTTTTCCTCATTTCTTCCACTTCCTGTGGAAAGTCGTCGGAAATTCCAAGATTGAGGCCTTTCGTAAGCTTTTTGATGAATGATTGAACAAACTCTTCGTCGTGGAAGCTGGAAAAGCTTGACAATAATCGGTCGTGGCTTGGAATTCGTAGTGCGAAAAGATACTCGACGAGCTGATACCCTGTGCACTGTATCGAACTGAATACTTACCTCGTCCTTTTTAGGGATCTTTAAGTCGGTACGTAAAAATTTTCTCAATAAATCTTTTGTGTCTTCGTTCGATTCATGCTCGCGTTCTTTTATTCCACAGAATTTCAAACTACCTCTGCGGCGGTGAGTTCACGTTGGACGCGTTGAAGTGAAGCTTCAGTGGTCTTCTCAGGGGCACCCAAAGACTGTTTTCTGTAAAATATCTGTTCGGAGAAGCAAATATTGCGTAGAATTTTCTGTTATTTGAGGACGGCTAAAAATTTCTAGATGACTGTTCCTTGTCTTCTGTTGTTCAGCAATCTTATCTAACTTCCGAGGCTTTCTTGCATGCTTTTCTGTTCATCTTCGAGGGATTTAACTCGGCTCTTGTAGGTTTCAAATTCGTCCGTTAACTTTAATAGTCTTTCAAGATTCTCATCAATTTCAGCGAGACTAGTATTTGTTGACTTGCATTTTGCGTAGTCATGGCTGTCGTCCTCGAAGACATCCTGATCTGTTTGTGAGCTTCCTTCGCGTGTACGCTTCATTTTTCTTTCTTTGAGCCCTTCGCAGGACATTTTTGGTTTGTTTTTTTGTCATGGTCGGCTTCGACACCAGTCTCCGAAAAATAATGAAGTTAGGACCAAAAGAGTGGACACAAGGATAGTAGATCATCAAGCGAAGACAGTGACAACTCTGGAAATGAGCTGCCCTTGGATTCAGAATCGAGAGAAGAAAGACGAGGAGAAGGTGTTGAAGTATCAATGGTCCCCTGCGCTGGGAGCGTAAGCTACAGCTTTCAAAGGATACAGGATCACACAATATAACATCATAATATATGTCTTGGGAGGATGGTCTAGTTCTGTGGAGGGGTCCCTTAGCCAATTATTAGGAACCAAATGCAAAGAGGCGTTAAAGAGAATGCAGAGACCGTTAGACAGTTTCTGAGTGGTAACATTGTGTCCGACATCAGTGACCATTACTCACAGGTTTGCTTCCTGTCTAGCAACCTTAAGATAATTTCTAATAGTAGAATCCGCAATCGGGGTCTTTCATCATTTAACCAAACTGATTTCAACAATGATCTCGAGCTAATCACCTGGCCCCCTAACTCTGATGCTAACTGTGCATTTAATGTCTTTTACAACAAACTTAACAGACTAGTTGATAAGCATGCACCTTTTAAAACAGTATCTAGACGTAAAGCTAAGCAGATGGCAAAGCCTTGGATAACCAAAGGCTTACTCACCTCTATAAGTAAGAAAAACAAGTTATACCACGATGGTGTATGGGATGAGTACAAATTGTATCGTAATAAATTATCACTGTTAACTCGTTTAAGTAAAAGGAATTACTACAACTCCTTTTTCGAACTAAATCTTAATAATATGAAGGCAACCTGGGAAGGGATTAATAACCTAATATCTACCTCCAAGAAGAAAGTAAACCAAATTTCTATTATTAAAAAACCTGATGGTAGTCTCTCAACTGACCCTAGTGAAATCTCAAATGTGCTTAATAAGCATTTTGCTAGTGTTGGACATAACCTTGCTTTCAAACTACCACCTTCTAAGCACTCATTTAATGAATATCTCACTAACAACCGTTTGCTAAACTCTTTTAACTTTGAACCCATTATTCCCAATGATGTCAGTGCCCAAATTCAGGCCTTGCCCCTCTACAAGTCTTATGGCATATTCTCTTGTCCTGTTAAAATCCTAAAAGGCTGCAAACACATTATTAGCCAGCCACTTGCTAACATTTACAATTTATCTGTCATCCAAGGTAAACATCCCAGCAAACTAAAACTTGCCAAGATTGTGCCAGTTTATAAAGATGATGATGAGTCCTGCGCAAGCAATTACAGGCCTACTTCTCTTTTGTCTATATTCAATAGAATATTTGAAAAACTAATGTATCAAAGACTCAGTAAATCTATCATTAAGCACAATATATTGATTAACTCCCGATATGGCTTTAGGAGTGGTCATAATACTCAACATGCAATTCTGGATATTGTTAATACAATTCCGAGTAATATGAATAGTGGTAAATTCACCTGTGGACTCTTTATAGATCTGAAAAAAGCCTTTGATACTGTTGATCACTATATTCTTCTTCAAAAACTTGATTTTTATGGCATCAGAGGTATTGTTAATGATTGGTTCCGATCTTACCTAACCTATAGGAAACAAACCACTTCAAATGGCTCTTATATTTCCAACAGTGAAACAACTTTGTATGGTGTTCCACAGGGCTCTGTGCTGGGCCCACTTTTATTCTTATTGTATGTGAATGACATTGCAAATTCTTCAAAGCATCTTTCGTTTTATTTATTTGCTGATGATACAAGCATTATTTATGCAAACAAGAACCTCCATAATCTTGAACAGATAGTTAATTCTGAACTAAGCAATGTCAGTGACTGGCTTTTAGCCAATAAGCTAACCCTTAATTTCAAAAAATCTAATTACGTGCTTTTCCGTCCTCGGCAGAAATGTTTAACAGATAATCCCTCCATCAAAGCTTATGATCCAGCTATAAATGCATTGAGTACCTTAGAAAAGAAAGATTTTGTCAAATACCTTGGTGTTCTGATTGATTATGAACTTTCCTGGAAAAACCATATTAATCTAATCTGTTTAAAGATAAGTAGAACCGTGGGAATTCTAGCAAAGCTTAGACATAGTATTTCATTACGTCCCCTCTTAAATATCTATCAAGCCCTTATCAACCCCTATCTTTATTATGGCATCTGTGCTTGAGGCTCTGCACCTAAAACTTATTTAAATAAGATACTCTTAATTCAAAAACGAGCCCTACGCCTGATTTACTTTTCGGATTATAAGCAACATGCTGTACCATTCTTCTTAAAATCAAAAGTCTTTCCCCTATCCTTTATTTACTTTGATTGTCTTTGTAGTATCATGTGGGACGTTGCTATCAATTCTGCACCTGAAAATATCAAAAGAGCCTTTACTAGGATTTCTGAGGTGCACTCATATCCTACCCGATCTTCTCTCAATGATGAATTCTATACCGAACACTCAAGGCTTGAGAAAATGCGTAGTTCTTTTCTAAGAGTTGGACCAAAAATTTGGAATTCTTTACCCTCAGATATGAGAAACTTACCAAAATCTACCTTTCGGAAAAAGATAAGGAATAAGCTCTTTGAAATTTTATCTAAATCTGATGACTATCTTGAAATCACTGAAATCATGCATCAACTTAAATTTATCTAGCTCAGGAACACAAATTTATATTCTCTGAGTAAATCATAATGCAATTAAATTAGCTTAATACATACTATAGTTTTTATTTTGCGACAGCTGGTACTGTTTGTAAAATAGTTCTTTTTTTCTTTTCTTTCTTTAAATTTGTGTGTCTCTTCCCCCGCCTCGATTAGGCTCTCCTATACGCGGGTGGAAGCTATCGTGTAATTGTAAATTGAAAGTGAATGAATGAAGTTGAAGTTGAAGTTGAAGTTGAAGACCTATCATCTCGAGTCGTTTAAACATTACCCGGACTTTTAAAGTTGTTGGAACATAGTACAAACCTCATTTTAATCATGAAGGACATGTATATACCTTTTTCATCTTATATGAACGAGGGTTAAGGAAATCTAGAGACTTGGACATTTAGCATTACTAGTTGTAGAATGTTCTTAAATTTATCGTTTTACCATGTCTATTTATTTACATATACTTCTACCTGGAGTTATGAAAACCGGGTTAGCAAACATTTTGTAATTTTTCGCAACTTCCTCTGTCTAATAGCTTGACATATGTTTACTGTGTTGTTTGCTTGCAGTTTAGTTTTATATTGGTCTCCTTGAGAAAAGTTTCCCGGCGAGCATCATGTAAAGCTCTGAGATGGGACAAAGTTATTACGATTCGCAGAGTCTGCATCTTCCAATATCGTATTATATTCTCGTTTCATTTCAGCTAAACGGATCAATCACCCTGATCCGGGCTGAGACAGAAAGGTACGATATTGTTTGCTTTTCTAAGGTGACCACTAAGTCTTTGGCCTCGGGAACAGGCTCTTCGGAGTCAAATGAATTAGGTGAGAGCAAAATTGCCGGTGAACTCTGACCCGGGCCAAGCTTAGTTTTTTTCTGGTGTGAAAGCAAGGCTAAGGTGATCCGCCGACCGTGTGACTCTACATCCGGGAACTTGAATAAGACGAGCGTAAGAGAAAAGTCCAGAGGTGTTTATCTGGCAATAGGCTGAGTTTTTCCGAGTTATTCGATGATTTTTCGCCTATGTTAAACGAGAGAAGATAATGCGTGGTTGTGGATAGTCTTATCAGTGCTGCGAAAGTGTGTGATTGTGTGATTTCCGCATGGAGTTGACAGGTATGTGATCGTGTGGTTGAACTGCGGTTTGGCCAAAATATTCTGTGCCAGCCACTAATATTGTTTCGTCGGTGTTTAGCTTAACTGATTGTACATTGGAGAAGCGACTCTCGACTCAGGAAAATTGGATCTAGGTCTAGTTTTAGCGTGCTCCAATGGAGTTGAACCATAAGCCGATAAGAAAGTGATAATTTGTGCACTACGTTTCACTCAGTTTGTTGTCTATTCCATGCGGAATCCTGTTGTTTATCGAACCGCGAGAAAAGTAGTGTTTTGCGAACTATTTAAGTTGTTATGTAAGCCTTAACCAGGCACTCTTTCGCTGCAGTTCACTCAACGTAAAAATTTCTAGACTGAAAGGACACCGGTTTGAAACTTCGCGAAGTCAGTTTACTGAAGAAATGTTCTAAAATTTGCGTCATTTTAAATTTGGACTCGTTGGAATGCTTCTAGGGACCACTAACTTACTGCCCGGCGTCAGATAAAGGCTTTTAATCGGTCTTTGAATGATTTTTGTTGTTTTGAATTGCCAAGTAGTAGATAGTGAATGAGTTGATATTTTTGCTAACCCGGTTTTCAAAAATCCAGGTATACTTGTAATTATTATTATTATATATTTTTTCTGAGGCTTTTCCTTATTGCGCCAGGGTCACGTCCGACGTCCCTGGTGGTTGTTGCTATATGACACCAATACTGTCATAATATTAATAATATTGAATAATAATAATGATGATAATAATAATTATATAATAATAAACGTAAGATAAAATAGAATATTAACAAGAAAATGTGAAAAGAAAATTGAAAAGGGAGAATTCTGTGTCAAAATTCATGTTCGGATATGTCATGAAGCAAGCATGTCCTGCGGCTTTTTTTGACATAAAGGTAAAAAGATAAGTCAGGTAAAATTATTTACAACTAAAGATGCAACGTATTTTCAAATATGCACAAGGCACGCGAAGGAATAGACCCATGTCAAATACTATTAATATACATTGTTTCTATCCTCACAAGTTGCTGTTTGGTACAATACGCCTGTCTCTGCAACATAGGCAAGGTCCACAAGTAAAACAGGCGAACAGGTTTCGCAAAGCACTCGAGAATCGTGAACTATAAGCAAAAAGAATTATGGGATTAACTATTGTGCTTAAGGTGGGAAAAATGTAGAAAAACAAACTAACAAAAATCATGCACGAATCTTTAGTTAAACGCGAAGATGTAAATAGCTTTTTGAGTACAATATGTAACAAAAGTGGAGTCCAACAGATGAAAAAGGCACTCACAATACATACAAACACTTTCATGACAGTTTTGTTCTGTTGCATGTTTCTCATTCTTGTGCGTTCCTCTTCTTCACCCTCTACTGGTCTTGTTTGTCTCAAGCATTTCATGATCCGTGAATAGAGGATAATAGTCGAAATAAGTGGAGCACAGTAGAATATTGCAATCCCTATCACGTAAAAGATAAATCGCTTCTTCTTGCCCCAAAAAGCGAAACTCCGACAATACGTTTGATGATTTTCTTGAATAATTTGACTTGAGGATGCATATGGTGAAGCCATTGATAGTGCAAACACCCAAGTGAATAATTGGAGAGCTGTTCTGAGTCTCGCTGTGACTAAAATAGACTTAAACGGGAGCACGATAGCTATGTATCTGTCTACAACGATTAGTAACAGGCTTTGAACTGAGACAGCCTGAGACACAGCTCTGAAATAAATGCCCAGTTTACAAATAAAGACAGCCGTTGAGCCGTCTATGGAAGGTTTGCTGTATTGGACTCCTTCAGTGGCATAGAGGGGCCAATTTGTGGAGGATGATAGAAGATCAGAAATCGCCATGTTGACTATGAAATAGTTCGTGCTTGTCTTTAAGGTGGGGCTTTGTAGAAAAGTTAGTATCACCAGGGTGTTGCCGACGAATGCCACAATACTAACAACTGAAATAGTGGATGTAAGTATGGTGGAATCTAAGGAAGAACATTCCGAAAGGTGCTCAAAACCATAGGAACTGGAGTTATTCATGCTTCCTTTCTGGTTTATTACCGTCTTCTGGCTACTGGTCAGGATGACTTCCCTCTGAAGTTTGTATGAAACGATCGACCTGTAAACGAAGAAGGTGCTTGATGAGCTTTTGAATCTTCTAATCACCTTGAGTCAAAACGTGTTTCATGATGGAAGTATTTGATTCAACAAGGAAAAAAAGGTAACAACTCTTGATACCTGATACTTGGAGGGAAATAAAACAATGCTGGATTTATGCGGCTTCATGTGATAATGTGCAATACCGCGCTGAAATAATGCACAAGCAACTATTTTAATCCCTCCACGTATCAGGTATCAATAGTTTCTACTTTCTTTTCCTTGTTGAATCAAATGCTTCTGTCATCCGGTTGAGGGAAGTTTGAAACTCAAGGTGATTAGAAGATTCAGAAGCTTATCACTGATAAGCTTCTGAATCTTCTAATCACCTTGAGTTTCAAACGTCCTTCAAGCTTCTGATAAGCTTTTGAATCTTTTTCCCCTCCTTGAGTCAAGGAGGGGAAAACGTAGAAAAACAAACTAACAAAAACCATGCATGAATCTTTAGTAAAACGCGAAGATGTAAATAACTTTTGGAGTACAATTTGTAGGCAAAGTGGCGTCCAACAGATGCAAAGGGCACTCACCGTGAATCCATACAATCACTTTCTTAACAGTTTTGTTCTGTTGCATGTTTCTCATTCTTGTACATAATATACAAAACCGCGCTTTATTATATACATACTGAGAAATACTCACCAAAAAGCTATGTCGCAAATTTTCGTACGCAAATTAGTTCTAGCCAATCAGAGGAGCGAACGATGGTTTTCACACGTGAAAAAAATGATACGTCCAATCAGAAGCCACAGAGGTGGGCGAGTTTCGTGCCAAAATTGCCGCCTTTTATTGCAGCTTGCAGCACCGCTTAGCACACTTTCAACGAGAAAGGTTTTAGTCAAAGAGTTTTTCTCGCTAAAAAAGTGAAAACTATTTCGGAAATGGAGGGGAATAGTTTGTTTGTTTTACTGTCGATAAAGAAAACGGTAGAGAGCCAGCGAAACAACAGCGGAAAGGGATAAACAGAACGAGACGTAAGCTTTTGTTGTGCTTTTTGTCGGAGCTACTTTGCCTTTCATTTAAGCTTAAGCTTATATTGAAACCGGCCATTTTACTTAAATTCACTCATTTTCAATTGTACATTCAGAAAAAACAGTTAAGATTACTTGTGGTTCTTAGATTACCCCATATCCTCACCGTCATTTATGTTTTTAACAAACCTTTTTACTAAAAAGCCGATACTTCGTTTTCGTTGTCATTTTGCGGTGTGTAGCGGCAAATTTTAGCATTTTTGAAAGATTTAAATTAAAAAGGCCGCCAAAATGATGAACGTCTCAGCATGTATAATATACAATAAATATATAATATATAATACCAATGGAAAGTGCTTTGTACGGTATTTACGCACTCGTTGTTTTTGTATCAGAAATCTTACTCGTTCGCTGCGCTCACTCGTTCGATTTCTGATACGTCAACAACTCCTGCGCAAATACCGTACGCCAGTACTTTCCATGAAGTATTCTCTATGTATAATATACAAGCAATATCTAAAAACCTTGCCATTTCTTTTTTTCCGATTCCTTACTGGTTGCAAGTGATGCAATTACAATAATTTATTTAAAATTAAGAATTATCTATACTTCTATGTTTTTAAGTATTTGACTAGAAGTGCAGCTGAACAATTACCTCTTTAGAAATTTTCATTCTGATAGGGTTTTTACTGAGTTTTTTGGTACAGCATGTCTTAATTTTCGAGTTGCTGTCCCCTTAGGCTATACTGATACGAGACTACATTTTTCACAGCCTTTAACGCACAGTCATTAATCCCATAACCTTGACAATCTTGGTCTCTAGCTTACGATTCTCAAGGACATTGCGCGACGAAAAATGCTATTAGTTTGTAGTTTTAATCGTTAACCATGCCTTTGTTGAAGAAACAGACGTTAACCAAAGAGCAATTTGTGAGAAAGCACTTTAATATTTACTAATGCGATAGGATAGAATATCTACTTGATGCAACTCATGTTGGAGCGAGCGTTCTCCTTCTAATGAAAAAAGGTCGCACAACTAATTAATTTTAGAAAGCAGGACTTTGGCGCTCAATTTCGGTAGATACGTTTTTTTTTTATTTTGTTATTTCCTACATCCTTTTAGCCGGAAAGTGTAATTTGTATGAATTTACAAGAACTTTGATGGATGACCCTAAAACAAATACAAATGATTTCAATATTGACTTGTTTTAAAATTGATAAGTTATAAAGTAAATTCAAGTCACGTTTTAAGCCTGGTAATTAATAAACGTCCTTTTTTAAAAGTAGCTTTATATGAAAGAGTTTTGAATTAGAGAAAATAAATCGTGTAGTGACGGATACATTTCATGTGGCATTTTTGCCAGTTTGATACTCGCTCACTAAAAATGGTACAACGGTCCGACACCCGTCCAATAGAAATTACATTTCCTCACATTACACAGGGCAAATTTCCCAATCAAGACCAAAAAATCAATGAGATTGGAGCGACATGTTGCCTTTAGCAAGCGTCATGATTATGTATACCTGATAGGTTTTACTGCAGTCACACCTTTAAATCTTATTTGTGTCATTACTCTGGTGAGTTCGTCATTACATAAGAGCATTCGGAACTATTTCGGGTTTACGATCGATATTAGTAGGATTCTCAAGTGGTATTCTAACTTAAACTCCTTCAGAGCATTTTAGTATTGCAGACATAACAGGGTCCTCAATAGATTTTTCGGGATTTACGAGATTTACCTTTAGTTATTTGAAGGCCAGGATTAGGGTTCATATTTGAAGGAGAGATTCTGCATTGAACGCATGCACGAGATCCGAGTGGGATGTCGAAAATAACTATGATCGGGATTACGTGATTGGTCAAAAATTTGGGTCGGGATCAGATGAGGGGATGTTCTATTGGAGACCCTGATGTAACAACACAAAAAATTCTACCAAGAATTGAAATTGCTCAGCTAAAGAAAATTAAATTTCTGTAAAAAGTTTCGCACTTTGTTAAGGAAATATCATATTAGCGACATGAACTCTTACTAGCATTTCAAAACGGAAATTAGCGTGCACGCAAATTCAATTTCCAAGTGTACTTCGATTATTTTCAACTATATTAATTATTAAAGGATCATTCTCAACAAACAAGCTTAAAGACATTTTAAATGGATTTTTTTGGCTAAGGGTTAAGGCAGTTTGTCGATGAACCTCTGGTGTTGTTTAACTCTAACAAAAGAATATTCAACATTGATTAAAATATAGTTTTTACAGAATAATCGAGTTTTGAGGAGTGACTGATTTTTTTTACGTTTGGTTCAATATTGTGAGTTTTTATAGTTTTATCACACCTTATTGTGAAAGGTTATTTTAGCGGCACTCGGCATAAGGAAGGCCTCCTACGTTTCAGTTACTTTGCGTGTTTTTAATTCTATTACGTTCTAAAATTACAGAGTCTTAATGAATATTGTTTGCATACACCTGCTTCTTTAAAGATATATGCAAGTCTGGATCTTTGAAAAGCCTGTTTCCCTTGATAACAGCGCGCGAATCCAAGTTTGAAAAATTATAATTAAGTCAGCGTGAGAATTAGTGGAAGAAGGGGCCTTGCTACTGACTGAAACGATTGTTTTTGCTAAATATTTTCGTCTTTAAAATGAGTAATGATAGGGTTCGTCTAATCTTAATCAAGTATACAATAGGTGTTTCAGGTCACACATACCTTCGTGCTGTTAAAACTCCTTAGGAAACCCTCTTTAATTCAGGGCTAAACATGATTTGTATTATTTGGAATTATCCTCGTGTACCGAGCACAATGTAGAAAAAGGAACAATTTAAAAAAAGCTGTCATCGAATTTCCTTTATGTGCGAAGAGTAGGCCGGTAGAATAGTAATACGTGATACAATTGGACGTCGCGTAAATTGGTCATTCGGGAGTATAAAAGTAATTAAAATGAAACACTATTGACATTTTGGTAACTACAAAATAACAAAGGGAGTATAATATCAGTAATATAGGTGACATATTACCTCTTTAATTTTGGCGCGAAATTTCAGCGTTAATTTGTAATTTCACATGTGAAATTACAAAATTGCCATGGCAACCCTTCCGTACGTCTCAGTGTCAATATGGTGACGAAGTTTTAATATGCCTTGAATGAAGATGTCAGGGCACAAAAAGACGCTTTAGAAAACCTGAACACACAAGAGAACGCAAGAGAACATCAAGAAGGTGTATGCAAACAATATTCATTAAGACTGTAATTTTAGAACGAAATAGAATTAAAAGCACGCAAAGTAACTGAAACGTAGGAGGCCTTCCCTATGCCGAGTGCCGCTAAAATAACCTTTCACAATAAGGTGTGATAAAACTATAAAAACTCACAATATTGAACCAAACGTAAAAAAAACCAGTCAATCCCCAAAACTCGATTATTCTGTAAAAACTATATTTTAATCAATGTTGAATATTCTTTTGTTAGAGTTAAACAACACCAGAGGTTCATCGAGAAACTGCCTTAACCCTTAGCCAAAAAAATCCATTTAAAATGTCTTTAAACTTGTTTGTTGAGAATGATCCTTTAATAATATAGTTAAAAATAATCGAAGTACACTTGGAAATTGAATTTGCGTGCACGCTAATTTCCGTTTTGAAATGCTAGTAAGAGTTCATGTCGCTAATATGATATTTCCTTAACCCATTCGCTCCTGGAGATTTTGCCGAAAAACGCGTTTTAAAGCTAGTCGAGTGGTTTTCTGGTCACTGTCGTGCTATAAAGAGCTAAAACTTACCAGAAACCGGTTTACAGGTCGTACACTTCGCGGCCTTCTGATCCAGATGCAAAATATCAGCTTGCGAAGTTCGGGCATGCGCAGAAAGCAAAATTTCTTCAGCTGAGCAATTTCAATTCTTGGTAGAATTCTTTGTGTTGTTACATCAGGGTCTCCAATAGAACATCCCCTCATCTGATCCCGACCCAAATTTTTGACCAATCACGTAATCCCGATCATAGTTATTTTCGACATCCCACTCGGATCTCGTGCATGCGTTCAATGCAGAATCTCTCCTTCAAATATGAACCCTAATCCTGGCCTTCAAATAACTAAAGGTAAATCTCGTAAATCCCGAAAAATCTATTGAGGACCCTGTTATGTCTGGAATACTAATATATAGATTTAGCCAGGGCTAAAAGCGAAGCTTCTATTAACTCGAATTTATAATTCAAATCAAACAATAAACTTGTATTCCACAAATCAGTTAAAACTTTAGAGCACATTCATGTGACTTTTGAGGGAAAGGCTACGTGATTTTAGAGAAAAATAATTTGCAAACAGTCCATCTAAGAGTGAACTTAATCTTACATCGAGTTGATAGCCTTTATATACACACCCAAAAAATAGCAATCATCTTCGATCACATTTAAGAGCCATAATGGCTCTTGATCACAGTAGATTAGGCCTGGAAAACAAATCTGGCCGAATTTTTTGGGTTCGACAAGTTTACTTTAGAAAATCTTGCCAACAAGTCTGGGGACGTGTAAACCAACCTTTTATACTTTTTGTATATCACATCTGAGGTGAAACAGTACCATGAGGCGCCGTTTTCATCGTACAGACCTCGGACAGAATGCAGTGTTTCACAATTTTGCAATACAAATTGCACTCATTCAATATTCAGGACGATCGAAGCACGCGTGGGCTTTTCGCGAAACCGTCAAAAAAATTTCCAAAATCACCTATACGGCTAATAGCCGGTTCTCACTTTTGACAAGTCGACTGTTTAAATTAAGATTAATATAGTTATACGCTTCAACACAATAAAGAATTTATTGTGTTTATTTTTTATTTAATGATTGTATAACGATCTGTAATCTTCAAAAGCGTTTGATACGCGCGGCATTTTGACTACTCCTGCAAGCGATGTTCATGAGCGACTGAAAACAAACGGCACAGCGATTGAAATTGCAAAAGAGACTACTAACAATCAATAAAAGGAAAATAATTCGGTGAAACATATACAGAGACCACAATTTTCATTCACGAAGACAAGTATTAAAGTGTCTCTGAAAATCCTTGTTTACGTTTTAAGCCGGCTACCCGGTGTTTGCTTTTTTCAAAGATGAACTCGAGGCAAGAAAATCGCTCAAAGCTTTCTTTTACAGCCAGAATTAAAACCAAATATTGTTTGGACCGATTTCTTTCTATTTGCGGTGAGAAAATGTCTAAAGGCTTTTTAAAGTTCCATAAGCTTATAATCAAACCTGATACTCGGTCACTCTCGGTCAGATCAATGTCTCAAATCTTACAAACGTGCATAAACCAAATAGCCGCGTAAACTACGCTCGACTTCATTAAATTAGATATAAAAAACAAACATCAAATACAATAATTACTCAGGCTTACCTTTCGAGATGCACTGAAAACTATCAAGTAAGGCAAAAATCGCTTCAGACTTTTCAACCGTCTTACGCATCAAGCAAGGTTAAAAACGAAAACGATGTCATCCTATATCGGATTTCCGACTTTGCCAAAGCGACGTTTTTTTTCAACCAAAAACCCAATAAACAAACTAGCCATGAACAACAGAAGACTCTTGATAGCAGCTGAATTTCACTTTGTACATTCAGTGGAAAAAGACAGTTCAAAACATCACAAGTTGACACAAAACTCTGTCAGCTTCAGCTGTCAAAGTAAACAAGTTTCAAGATGCTGCATAAATTTTCCGCGTGAACTCACCTGTCAAATTTTGACCAATCAGAGTATAAAAATTGGAGGTAGAGCGTGACCAACGCGTGACCTTGGCGAGAAAAGTCAAAAGCAACTGGCATGTCTTCCCTGCCTGTAAAAACTGGCTTAATTTTTAGCTTCCGAGGCCAGTTTGAAATCAAAATTTTAATTGTGCGGCACATATAAAACACAACATATTTCATATGAATTAAAAAAAATTAAACTTGAGCCTGCATTCATTTGAAAACTAGTAACTTGTCAGCGGATAACTTCAAAAAGATACTCGACCTCGATGGGTCGACACCTGAGCCCGCGATACGGTCAGGAAATACTGGTCAGCGGATACCCTGTTGTGACAGCTGTCAATTGATCACAACATTGATGTGCAATATGTCTGCAATATCAGTCCTCCTGTGCTCCCAAACTAGCTTGAAAGTGTGAGATTGAACATTGGTTGCCCTGTGGTGCGGACGGACGGGCGGGCGGGCGGGCGGTGTACGGTCACGTGATTACCAAATTTTCTGAGATGGGTAGATTTACTTACCCATGGTGCTCCGCAGGCGCGCTTCGCGCGCCAGAGCTCCGCTAAAATGCTCTGAAGGAGTTCAAGTGAGAATACCACTTGAGAATCCTACTAATATCGATCGTAAACCCGAAATAGTTCCGAATGCTCTTATGTAATGACGAACTCACCAAAGTAATGACACAAATAAGATTTAAAGGTGTGACTGCAGTAAAACCTATCAGGTATACATAATCATGACGCTTGCTAAAGGCAACATTTCGCTCCAACCTCATTAATTTTTTGGTCTTGATTGGGAAATTTGCCCTGTGTAATGTGAGGAAATGTAATTTCTATTGGACGGGTGTCGGACCGTTGCACCATTTTTAGTGAGCGAGTATCAAACTGGCAAAAATGCCACATGAAATGTATCCGTCACTACACGATTTATTTTCTCTAATTCAAAACTCTTTCATATAAAGCTACTTTTAAAAAAGGACGTTTATTAATTACCAGGCTTAAAACGTGACTTGAATTTACTTTATAACTTATCAATTTTAAAACAAGTCAATATTGAAATCATTTTTATTTGTTTTAGAGTCATCCATCAAAGTTCTTGTAAGTCCATACAACTTACACTTTCCGCTAAAAGGATGTAGGAAATATCAAAATAATATTAAAAAAGGTATCTACCGAAATTGAGCGTCAAAGTCGTGCTTTCTACAATTAATTAGTTGTGCGACCTTTTTTAACTAGAAGGAGAAGGCTCGCTCCAACATGAGTTGCATCAAGTAGATATTCCATCCTATCGCATTAGTAAATATTAAAGTGCTTTCTCACAAATTGCTTTTTGGTTAACGTCTGTTTCTTCAACAAAGGCATGGTTAACGATTAAAACAACAGACTAATAGCATTTTTCGTCGCGCAATGGGCTTGAGAATGGTAAGCTAGAGACCACCATTGTCAAGGTTATGGGATTAATGACTGTGCGTTAAAGGCTGTGAAAAAAGAGCTACACAACGAGCAAGAATACTATAGCCCGACAATATACAGAGCGGGGGCAGCTGAGTGTCAACTATTACTAGTTGTATACAGCTATTTCGAGAAAGGTTGTCGGGAAAAGTGCACGCGACAATCCTCAAAGGAATTGTGGGTGGTTTTGAGTTCTCTTTTTTTCAAAGATATTTGAAATAATTGGCACGGAAGGCCATGGAAATGTGTTTGCGAGTGCTAGAGGAAAGCAACAAAATTAGGTTCGATAGCTACAGTCGTCAGGAACAGTGTATTGATCATATCCCATACTACCTTTCGGGATTGTTGCGTGCACATTTTTTCTGACAACCTTTCTCGAAATAGCTGTATAGTGC